>NC_036238.1:19622850-19706177 GCF_002742605.1 Olea europaea var. sylvestris
CCAAATGATGATTATATGTTATAACTATTCAATCAGCTACTAAAATTTTACCTTTTCATCGTTTACCTCAATGTTCATGTTCATAAAAGAAATTGGGGCCCGCATACAGCATCCCATTAGAGACTAAGACAACACGGGAATTTAAATTTTTTTCCTTTTTGGTAAGGTGAAATTGTACAGTAAATTAGACCCATCGATACATAAAGCACACATGAAGAATTGAATAGTGAATGGTGAAATTAAGTGCTTACAATGCTAAGATTAGGTCTAGAAGCCATGGTAGAAGATCGCCTGGAGGAATTCAAATGAATTCGAGCACAAATAAGTCTCGTACACACAAACACTATGAACATAGTACTCACTGTGAATCCAATCACCGTCATCACCAAATTTATCCCCGAAGATATCATCTTTCCTTACTTTATCTTGCCCACTTTATGAAATTCCCAATTCGGGTACTTTCTCTTTTTCAGTCTCCCAAGATTAACTGAAATTCTCAGAAAATTTGAAAGAACTAAAGATTCCAAGCTAAACCCTCTCATACAAGTAGTTGATCAAAATGACGCAACTAATCATTACTGCTGAAACTCTCCCTCTTTATTTCTTGGATTTTTTGTTTTTTAATTTTTTTTAAAATTTTCTGTTCCTCAGTTATCTATTACAGAACTCTCGCTATCTTTAGATATGATATATCTAAACAAAAAAGGTTAATTATGGTGGTGAAAGTGGAGCTGGAATTGGAATTGAAATTGGAGGAGCCCATTTCAATGAAAAGAGAAGTGTCATTAAGAAGGGATTAGTGTAATTAAGAAGATTCTAGCAGGGAAGTGACAGAGAGATTTGAGATCAAAGTAAAATTTTAATAGTAATAGCAGAGAGTATCAGTACCCAAATAAAAAATAAAAAAAAAATAAGAATTTTAATATAAATATTTTCACACGAGTCATCATCTTGCGATGTGTAGAGATCACTAAACTTTAACAAACAATTCGATATGACTAAAACGTATGAACATAAAAATTTCAAGATTAATATTCTCACACGAATCGCCATCTTGTAATGCATATAAAATAATTAATCTCACACCGAATAAAGATTAAAAAAAAGTATTAATATTTTCCATTCGCCATAAAAGATTCCCTTTTTCATATCATGGTGTCTAATCTTCTTTAGTATGGCATTATCAGTTGCATATTACAATTATGTCACATAATAACTTGAAAAATTACTTAATTACAAATGAATTCAGTAAAATGCATTATCATCATTGGATTATCAATTTCAGATCAAGTTAGAGAGAAATTTTGGTAAAATGCATTATCGAATTGGAGATTTTTATTTTTTTTAAATTCATAAGGAGAATGTTTGACAAACCCAATTTTAAATATTATGAATGTTGTTGTATGATACAAATAAACAATAAAATAAGTACAAAATATATATCGTATACTTCGAATTATATTAATTATCAAATCTCTTGTTACATTCTCATGACCTTAAAAGTTCTCTACCGTAACAATAACAGTAGGAGTAGAAATAGGAGTAGCTGTAGTAGTTCAAATTGCTCGATTTGGATTTTTTCCCTAAGAAATCCTAGTGAATCTAATTGCACACATTTGACTCTTAATTAATAAAATTACCGATAAATAAGGTGCTCAATCACTGTCGAGCTTTTATAAACTTCATAATTTAAAGGGAAAATTGCAGCCGAGGTACCAAACCTTTCGTTTATTAGCAAATTTTGCCCAAACCTTTAGTTAGGGATGATAATTTGAACTGTCAAAATCGAAAATCGCGATTAATCAAACCGAATGGGGCGAAAAAACTGAACCGATGGTGTAATGGGGCGGATATGATTTTTATTTTAATGAATCGGTTCTTGGCGGTGCAGGTATGGTATTTACGCCGTCGAACCGAAACCGAACCGATTACCCGCTAAAAGAAAAAAAAACAATTGAATTGATTATTGGGTTTTACACTACTCTTCTATCTAACCCAAAACAAAATCCCACCTCCCCCCAATTACATTTACATGACTCAGTCGGCCAACTCACTTATCATTAGCCCATAATAATAGCATTAGCATGATATTATATAAATGCAAACCCTACTCTCCACAAATCACAAACTCACGCACGACTCCTTTTATTGTTAATTTTTTTCTATTGTGTAGAAAATTCTACTTTTTCATTATACTCTAGAGATTGTGCAACGTTTAGCGAGAAGAAAGCTGACGAAGAGGTATATATATTTTTATTTAAATCTTAGTTAAAATCATTCTAGAATAGGTAGTATCGTTGTATTCTCTACTTACATTTCTTATTTACTATATAGGAATCAACTTTGAGTGTTGATCTATACTAGCAAGATTTGTGGGGAAGAATGAATCAAGTAATTTCGATGCACAATAATTAAGAATGAAGGAAAATTTTAGTATTGTTATATTTATAATATTGTTTGTTAAATTTGTATTTTACAATTGAAAATTGGGATAATGTTTTCTTTTTCGTTTGAAATATTGTTTGATAATGTTTGCATTTTCGTTTAAAATATTGTGTTTTTGTTTTCATTGACTTTTTTCATAAATTGTTTTTATATCAATTTGATAGATGAACCTATAAAAAATAATTTATTTTCTTGGTTATTAACCGAACTGAACCGTGCTGAACCGAGATTATAACCGAACCGAACCGATTTATGTGGTTATGGTGCCGTTATGGTATGGTCAAAAAATTGGTGGTGCGGCTATGGTTTTGGCTGGACCGACCCATAACCGAACCGTTGCAACCCTACCTTTAGTTTGTGCCACCGGAGATACCGAACCTTTAAAAAATATGTGGGGCCAGTCCAAAATGACGGTTTTCGTCTGTTTGACCATCAAAACAGTCAGTTGACCCCTTTAATGATATTTTCAAGAATTTTCCCCAAATAAGTGAAGGGCAATATGGGCATTACACACATTTCCCTCCTCAACATCAAACACGTCAGTTGCAACTTCATTCCACTCACCATCCACTATGGAACCTGCGAAAACCCACAAAGAAGACGAAACGTACGTCAAAGAAGACGAACATCCAGTGGACATTGCAGTCCACATTCGAGGCTCTCTTCTCCAACCCGTGTATGGCAAGTGTGTTCCCCTTTTTTTGGTTTACGGTGTGAAGTTGTATGATTATGAAGTTCCCCTGTTCGATTGTCTTCACGTATTGGGAAATTCAAAAATTTTAAGTGATTTAGTGTATTAGAGTGTAATGCTTGTGTACTATCTTTTCTGCACATGTTCGTTGCTCGAACTGAAAAGGGTTAGGGCTTAACTTCCTTTTTTCGGTGTTTTTTAAGGGAAAAATTCAAAGTACTTCAGCATACGGCTTCATCATGGTGGAATTTTATTTCAGAAGATGAGAAATTTTGTGTATGAGCATGGAAAAATAAGTTATATAGACTATATCGACCCTGATTTCTTCAATAGATTTCTTTTGGACAATGCCATGAAGATGTTAGGATATTCTGATAGAATTAGATATCTGTACAAGATGGAGAAGAAAAGATTGAGTGAAGGTTCATTTTGGTTGGTTAAAGACTTAGATTTCATGAATTTAGTGAAGTGGCTTGGTGATAATAGGACAGCTGAACTATATTGCTTGCCTGTAGTTGAGGTTTTGGAATTGCCTTGGGATGAAACAGAACAGAAGGATGTTCAAGTGATTGATTATGAGACTGGTGAGGAGTTGGTGAAGGTTCAAAAGTCTGGTGAAGCATTGAATGAGCAGCAACCATGCTATGCTATTGAGATTTATGACGAATCAGTAGAAAGTGATGACGTGTATGTAGTTGATGAAGTGGATGACATGGAAGTAGATGAAGAGGAAGTTTTCCTTACAAGAGATTACGTCGAAGAGGTTACAGTGCATGGAACAGAGCATGAGTATACATAAGTTGATTTTATAGGGGCTGAAGTAGACTCACATGAATCAGCAGTGCATGCTACTGAACCAGAGAAACCACATGATGTTGAACCACAGTTGAGGTCTGAACATGAGTTGCATGACACTGAAGTAGTGGTACAAGCTGCTGAAACTGATGCGCATGCTTCTGAACCACAGCAGGGGGCTCAGCAGGAGCTGCATGCTACTGAACAAGAGGCGCAAGCTGCTGAACATGATGTCGAAGCAGAGGTGCAGCCTGCTGAAATTGATGTGCATGTTTCTGGACCACAGCAGCAAGCTACTGAACATGAGTTGCATGATGCTGAACCAGAGGTGCAGGCTGTTGAAACTGATGTGGAGTTTGATGAACCGCATGTTGACGTACCAGTTGCTGAAATTGGTGTGGAGCATGGTGTGGAACATGATGATTCTGAGCTGGATGATGAATATGAGGATGGTATTTTGGGAGAGGAATTCAATGACTCGGAGTACAAGCAAGAAGAAAATTGTTCTGTGGAGGATAATGATGAAAACACATATTTCAGGTTGAGTGAAAGTTTTGACATTGGTGTAAGTGGTGAGCAGGAAGGTGTAAGGGATGAGCATGAAGGTGAGGCAGCTACTGGGGAAGAATCTGGAATAGAATACGAAGACTCCAATGAGTTTAGAAGCTTACCCAATGATACAGAGGCTGAGGGATCATCTGCCAGAAGGAAGAATGTGTGCTGGTTTAACCCTGCAACTGATATGGAAGATCCACAGTTCAAGCTAGGTAATGCATTAGTTTTATGTAATTCATTTCTGGTTTAATTCATTTGGATGATAATGCATTCTGGTTTAATTCATTTCTGCCAGGGATGAAATTCGACAACGTAAGATTCTAAGGAATGTAGTAGTTCAATACTCAGTCAAAAATTCCAGGCAACTGAGATACGTGAAAAATATGAGGACACAGTTGAGAGTTCGGTGTCAAGATAATTGCCCTTGGATTTTGTATGCGTACCAACAACCCGATAAGAGTCTTAGAATTAACACATTTGTAGATGAGCACACATGTACCATGGTGTGGCAAAATAAAAGGGTTAATTCAGGTTTTCTGGCAAAGAAATACGTTAGAAAATTTAGGTCTGATCCCAACATTTCGATGAGTAGTTTTATGGAGACTGTGAAAGAGGACTGCATGTATGAGATTTCAAAGCATCAGTTCTACAGGACAAGATCGAAATGTACAGAAGTTATTAATGTGATTGTAGCTGAGCAGTACAAAATTTTATGGGATTATGGTGAGGAATTGAAGAGAACAAATCCAGGCAGTACAATGCAAATCGAAGGTTCGGGACATACTTTTAAGAGATTGTACATCTGCATAGGAGCTTTTAAGAAAAGGTTTAAGGCTGGGTGCAGGCCAGTTGTTGGGTTGGATGGATGCTTCCTAAAATCTGCAGAAGGTGGATAGTTGTTGGCAGCTATTGGGATCGATGGTGAGAACTGTATGTTCTCGTTAGCATGGGCAGTTGTGCAGGGCGAAGCCAGGATTTATGTTCAGTGCGGGCATCATTTTTCAACTCTGAATTTCGAGATTTTGGTCATAGATTTAATGATGATAAAAAAAATAAAACAATATTACAACAACACTAAAAACGACATAATTTAAATATTAAACTTGTTCCTTGCGAGTTTTTATATTTTGATATCGTCGTACAATAACTTCATTATCGAGTTTCAAAAATATATCTCTCTATACATAAACAATAGTGCTATCATTCATCCACTGATCACCCATCCGATTGCGCAATCTATTCTTTATGATGCTCATTGCAGAAAAATCTCTCCCCACAGTAACGGTAGCAACCGATAAAATCAATGCTAAAGTCAAAAGTCTATAAACCAATGGATATACCTTATCTTTCTTTGTCAAAATTAACTTCTCCGCAAGATCACCAAAGCCATTCAACCCTTCAAACTCTTTGTTAGACCGCATGTCAAACATATAAGTCTCAAGTTGATCACTAAGTACAATGCCATCTACTGCAGAGAAATCTAATGGATAAAGCTTAGCAAGTCTAATCAAGCTTTTCTTGTCAAAAGAAGAAAATGAATCTTGTGGGCATAAACAAGCTACACAAAGGAGTAACTCTGTATTTACCTCCGAGAAACGATCATTCAATTCTTGAAATTGTAAATCGATGACAGAGTAGAACAAATCTACTCGATAATGATGTAAATTTGTAATTTCTGGAGAATTACGCTGAGGGCGACCACAAATTGCAAGGCGTACAAACATATCATCCATGTTGGGTACATGAATGTAATGTTGATGACAAAAAGAACATACTTCTTCCAAAAAGGAGTCCCACCCTTCGTCTCTCATTATTTGGAGTCATCGTTTGCACAATCTCACCAATTGCATTGCATTCACAATATCTTGATCTTTTCTTTGCAATGCCTTTGACAGTTTATTTGATATCCCCAACACACTTCTCATCAACTGTAGATTAAATGTAAAATCAAATCTTCGTATCAACTCCAATAAATTTGTTGCATCAGATCTTCGATCACAAGAACAAGATTCATCTTCTACAATCACTGCAAGTACATCTAAAACAAAAGAGAATATGGCAAGCAAGCTGACCAAAGAATTATAATATGAACTCCATCGTGTCTCACCAGAGCGCTGAAGGGTCGTTTCTTGATTAAGTCCCCGTCCACTTAAAATATCACACTTTTCCAATGCCTCAACAATAAAGTCTAATTGTTTTTCTCGAAGAAGATCACAACGTTTGGAAGATGCTCCAACAGTATTTATCACGTTCCCAACCACACGAAAAAAGTTAGTAATAGGGATGTTCTTCTTTGCCACAGCCACAAGCGCAAGTTGAAGTTGATGAACAAAACAGTGAATGTAAAAGGCACATGGACTCTCCTTCAAAATGAGTGTTTTCAGACCATTAAACTTACCTTGCATATTACTTGCTCCATCATAACCTTGTCCTCTCAATCTAGATATACTCAAGTTATATCTAGAAAATACCTTATCAATTGCAGCCTTAAGTGATAGAGCCGTGGTACTTGTAATATGTTCAATCCCTATTAAGCGTTCATTGGCATGCCTACTATTGTCTACATAACGTAAAATAATAGACATTTGCTCCTTCATTGACACATCACAAGATTCATCAACTAGAATAGAAAATATTGAGTCGCCAACATCTTTGATAATAACATTGATCGTTTCAATAGCACAAGCATTTACTATATCCTTTTGAATATCAGGTTATGTCAATTTGTAATTGTGAGGAGCATTTCCCAATGTGACGCATTGATAACTTCATTATGAGCAGCCAAAAATTGCAATTGCACTAAGAAGTTACCTGGATTGAGAGAATCCTCAGATTCATTATGACATCGAAATGAGTGCCCTTGTCGCAAAATGAACTCGAACACAATCAATGGATGCATTAAGGCGTGTAACATATGCATTTCTTGCTTGTTATGATTGTTTGTAGAAAACTGATTGAATGTGTTGCTCTTGATTCATCAACATTTCACACTTAATGCGAGCTTGATTATGTACACTGATAAGTGTGTTTTTGCATACTTATTTAGGTCACAAAACATGACTTAATTACGAATCAAATGATTGAATTGTCACTTAATTTTGTTACATTTGGGAATTGTAGGTGACACCGATGAACATGGTGAAATATATGAGAAAAAATGCGAAAAAGGACTAAAATGACACAAAGTAAAAGTTCAAGGACCAAGGTGCAATTACCCAAAAGTTGACCCGATGAACAAATCAAGAAATTGAGTTTGCCAAATACAAATTGATGACATTTTGGGATGATGGAATGTGAAAAATGAAGAAAAGATGCAAAGAAGTGGAAGATTCAAGTAAAAAGACCAATTTGCAGGAAATGAAAGTTTAATTCTACCATGCGGTCCCATGGTAGAAATGTCGTGCGGCCGCACGAAGTGATGTAGGGAATTCAATTAGAAATAGAGAATAACCATGCGGCCGCACGGATTAAAACCATGTGGTCGCATGGTATGTCTCCGGCGCGATTTTTTTCCTTCCTTATACGATTGAAACACCTTTGGTAACCTAATTTTCAACGGGATATAAATATCAAAAACATTCCAGAGACGTCCAGAACGTAATTGGAGGCCGAAAAACACTTCTTGGAGAGGTTCAAGATTTATGCAAGATTTCATAACCCGGTGATGTCTTTTATTCAAAATATGATGTATTTTGTTATTTTAATCATGCTAGGCTAGATTTTTATTATGCTAGGAGATCGATGAATCATGTGATTTGAATTTTAATATTCTCATTTTGCAATTTGATGTGAAGACACAATTTTTATTATTTTGAATGATTTATATGCAATTAATGTTTCCGCAATTAAGGGCTCGTAATTGTGTGAATTTAAGTGATTTATTCTTGCATTCGAGAGAATTGGAATAGATTTGACATAATATAAATCATCGTAGGATCCGATAGTGGATAGAAATATACAGCTATGCCCTATGTGAATCTTTAAATGTTCATAAAATCATATGCATTTTTACATATGCTCCTGTCATAGAAATATAGACCGGTGGTACATAGAAATATGTTTGATACATCTCGAGAGAGAGTATTTGATAGACTTAGGAACATTGATTCGTCAAAATTGAAATGTGTTGTCATATTGTGAAACTAGGGTTTAAAGTGATAATTGCATGGAAATTCGTGATCCTAGCGTATATCATTCCTAATAATTATAACAACGTGCATTCTCAACTTTTAGATTTCATTCTAGAGTTTTAAATTATTGTTTTGCATATTAATTTCAATTTAATCATAAAAAAATTGCATGATTGAGGTTCAATTAGGTCTACATTCACTTTGGTAATTTAGTTTCGGTTAAGGCTACGGTAGGTAAAATTTGAACAAATCAATCTCTGTGGGATGATATTCGGACTCATTTAATCCACTTTATTACTTGTTAACGAACCGTACACTTGCGTTAGTTTTAAATCGAAAAAAAATAATTTTGTAAACAAGTTTTTGGCGCCATTGTCGGGGATTGAGTTTAGTTTAATTTTATTTCTCGAGGCACTAATTCGAACTCAATTTTTATTTTGCTAGTATAATTTTGTTTCTGTTTTTATTTTTATTTTAGGTTATTATCCTTTATTTGTGTTTTAGTTATTTAAATTGTTTGAATCTCAGTGCTCGTACTGGTTTTAATTCTCAGATTTGCATGTCACGATTGCCTGGAGGAGAATTGATTCCAGCTGCTCCTGAAATTGAGCGCACCTTTCATCGACGACAAAGAGATCACCACGAAGCACAAGTACAAATGGCCAACGAATTAAACAATCCTATCATTCAAGCTAACGAATGAGAGGCAATGGATGAAGGAAATGAAATTCTGGGGGGACTTCTTGACTCCTCAAGTTATTCAAAGCCAATCCAGCATTGTATATCCACCGTTTGGGCAGCCCAATTTTCAATTGAAGACCAATGTAATACAGCTGTTTCAAAATGGACACCAATTCTATGGCAAAGCCGAGGAGAATCCACACACACACGTATCTCGATTTCTAGATATGTGTCAACATTTCAGATACCAAGGGATTTCGGATGACGCTATTAGGTTAAGGCTTTTTCCACATACGCTATGAGACAGAGAACTTGAATGGTTGTATTCACTCCCAGTTGCGAGTATCACTACATGGAACGAGCTGGCACACAAATTCTGCACAAAGTTTTTCTCCCCAGACAAGATAGCAAAGCTGAGGCATGACATATCAGTATTCAATCAAGGAGAAACTGAATCATTCGACGAAGCCTGGAACAGATTCAAAAACATGCTCCGGAAGTGCCCTCAGCATGGGTTCGATAAAAAGACCCAAATCCGATTCTTCTACACAGGATCACTTCCATACCATAAGAGCATGGTGGATTCAGCATCAGATGGCTCAATATCCACACGAACAGTTGATGGGGCATTGAAATTATTTGAGCGAATGGCTACCACATCAGCCATGTGGTCTTCTGAGAGGGCGATCCCAAAGAAAACTCCAGGTATCTATGAGGTGGACGCTTATTCAGCAATATTTGCAAAAATTGACTCTCTGTGTCACAAGGTGGAAAGCATATCCCAAGCATCACAAGCTAAAAAGAGCAATTATGAAGAATGTGGAGCCGCGCACAAAACATCAGATTGCCCAACACTCATGCAAGGAATTGAGCAAGTAGACTACGCACAGTGGGGACAACACCAGCAACACAATCAATATGGAGAGACTTTCAATCCCAACTGGAAGAAGCATCCCAACTTCTCTTGGAGCAACCAAAATCAGAATAAGCCACAGGGGCAATTTCAACAACAAAAGAAGAGGCCTCAATTGGAAGATATGATAGGAAAATTCATGGAGAAAGCTGAAGCTACACTTCAAAATCAAAATGCAGCCATCAAAAATTTGAAAACTCAGATGGGGCAGCTAGCCATCACATTGACTGGCAGAACGCCAGGTAACTTACCAAGTAATACAGAAATAAATCCTAAAGAGCAAGCCAAGGCCATTACAACTCGAAGTGGAGTACAATTGCCTGAAATCCATGTCAAGAGATCGGGTGTGATTGGAGAAACATCTTCCCCCGCTGAAGAAGAGACTGTTGTAAAGGAATCAAGTTCAAAGGAAAATTCAGAAGAGTCACAGGATAAGGCCAAAGTCACAGTCAACCCCTACGAGCCTCCGATTCCCTTTCCACAACGCTTGAAGAAGCAAAAAAAGGAGCAACAATACAAAAAATTTCTAGAAGTCTTCAAAAAGCTTCATATCAACATCCCACTAGCCGATGCATTGTTTCAGATGCCTAGCTACGCGAAATTTCTGAAGGATATCATATCAAATAAACGCAAGCTAGAAGACCATGAGACAGTTGTGCTTATGGAGGAATGTAGTGCCAGAATCCAGAATAAGCTCCCACCAAAACTAAAAGATCCAGGGAGTTTTACTGTCCCTTGCAAAATCGGTGAAGTATATTTTGATAAAGCATTATGTGACCTCGGTGCACGTATTAATTTAATGCCTCTGTCTGTTTTCAGGAAACTCGGCTTGGGAGAAGCTAAAGTAACCACTGTAACACTTCAACTGGCTGACAGGTCACTGACACATCCCAGATGAATGATTGAAGATGTGCTTATCAAGGTTGAGAAGTTCATATTCCCAACGAATTTTCTTATCTTGGACATGGAAGAAGACAAGGACGTTCCATTGATCCTTGGCAGACCATTTCTGGAAACAGGGAGAGCGTTAATTGATGTTCAAAGGGGGCAGTTGATTTTAAGATTGAGAGAGGAGCAGATATCGTTCAATGTATTCAAGACAATGAAATTACCAGCAGAATCTGACAGTTGTTATCAAGTTAATATTATTGACAGGGCCATACAAGAAACGTTCTTACTTCACGACCCATCTGATGCCTATGAAGCATGTATTGCACAATCTCAATCAGTCCAGTCAGAGTCTCTTGATGTTGAAACATGTGCAAGATTTTTGGAGACCAACCCGCCATACACCTGAAAGAGGCACTTCGAGGAACTGGGGACGGGAAATACAAAGCCACTGCCTTCCATTCAGCAACCACCAGTTTTGGAACTCAAGCAACTACCACCACATCTCAGATATGCATATTTGGGGGAGTCAGATACACTTCCAGTAATCATTTCGAATACAGCCAATAAGGTGGAGGAAGAAAAATTGCTCAGGGTACTCAGAGAAAACAAGACGGCGATTGGGTGGACAATAGCTGACATTAAAGGAATCAGCCCTTCTCTGTGTATGCATAAGATTCTAATGGAGGAAAACTGCAGGCCAGGTATAGAGGGTTAGAGAAGATTAAATTCGAACATGAAGGAAGTGGTCAGGGTAGAGATACTGAAATTACTGGATGCAGGAATTATTTACCCAATTTCAGATAGTGCATGGATTAGCCCAGTTCAAGTGGTACCGAAAAAGGAGGAATCACGGTGGTGAAAAATGAGAAGAATGAATTAATTCCCACCAGAACAGTTACAGGATGGAGAGTTTGCATCGACTATCGCAAACTCAATGCAACCACACGAAAGGATCATTTTCCCCTCCCATTCATTGATCAGATGTTAGAAAGATTGGCTGGACATTCACACTACTGTTTCTTTGATGGATACTCGGGCTATAATCAGATACCTGTCACACCCGAAGATCAGAAGAAGACCACTTTCACCTGTCCCTATGGTACTTTTGCCTATCGTAGGATGCCTTTTGGTCTTTGCAATGCTCCAGCCACATTTCAGAGATGTATGATGGCGATAATCTCCGATATGATTGAAAGGTTTATTGAAGTTTTCATGAACGACTTCTCAGTGTTTAGATCTTCATTTGATGAATGTCTAGAGTACCTGAATTTGGTCTTACAGAGATGCAAGGAGACTAACCTGGTTTTAAATTGGGAAAAATGTCACTTTATGGTGCAAGAAGGCATTGTACTCAGGCATCGAATCTCAGCAAAAGGAATTGAGGTAGACAGGGCAAAAATTCAAGTTATTGAGAAGTTACCACCACCTACATCAGTTAAAGGAGTTCGTAGTTTCTTGGGGCATGCGGGGTCCTACAGGAGATTTATAAAAGATTTCTCGAAGGTCACTAAACCGTTATGCAATCTGCTAATAAAAGATGTAACCTTTGAGTTTAATGAAGAATGCCTCAAAGCATTCAATACTTTAAAGGAGAAGCTTACGACAGCACCAGTAATTGTGGCACCAGACTGGGAACTCCCTTTTGAATTGATGTGTGATGCAAGTGATCACGCCGTGGGTGCAGTATTAGGACAACGGAGGAACAAAATCTTTCACGTAATTTACTATGCAAGTAGGACTCTAAATGAAGCGCGAATCAATTATGCCACCACTGAAAATGAGCTATTGGCTGTAGTATATGCATTCGACAAATTCAGGTCATACCTTGTCGAGTCTAAAGTCATCGTCTACACAGATCATGCTGCATTGAAGTATCTACTCACAAAGAATGATGCAAAGCCAAGGTTGATTCGTTGGGTGCTATTACTGCAAGAATTCGATATTGAGATACGAGACAAGAAGGACAGTGAGAATGTAGTAGCGGATCACCTATCCCGATTAGAGCCTGTGGAGACAGAAGAATTAGTGGACATCAATGAGATCTTCCTAGATGAGCAGATGTTGAGAGTAGATGAAGCACCTTGGTATGCAGATATCGTCAATTACTTGGCCAGTTCCATCCCACCACCGGACTACTCGAGTCACCAAAGGAAAAAGTTCTTTTCGTCGAATTGAAGTATTATTTTTGGGAGGACCCAATTCTCTATAGGCGGGGGCTAATTAGATAGTAAGGAGATGCATACCTGAAGAAGAAGTACATGAGATTCTCGAGCACTGCCATTCATCTGCATACGCAGGGCACTTTGGGGCTTCAAAAACAGCTGCAAAGATTCTACAATCAGGGTTCTACTGGCCTACACTGTTTAGAGACACATTTGAGTTTGTCAGGAGGTGTGACCGATGTCAACGCACTGGGAATATCTCGAGGAGGAATGAAATGCCACTGAATAACATTTTGGAAGTGGAGATATTTGATGTTTGGGGAATTGACTTCATGGGACCTTTCCCCTCTTCGTTCTCAAATCAGTATATCTTGGTAGCAGTGGATTACGTATCAAAATAGGTGGAGGCAGTTGCATTGCCAACAAATAACTTAAAGGCAGTACTTGGGTTCTTGAAGAAATACATTTTCACTTGATATGGTACACCGCGGGCTATAATCAGTGACGGGGGCAATCACTTCTGCAATCGCCAGTTTGAGCAGTTGTTAAATAAATATGGCGTTAAACACCGCGTTGCTACTCCATATCATCCACAAACCAGCGGGCAAGTTGAGGTGTCTAATCGGCAGTTGAAGAGAATACTCGAGGTCACTGTGAACTCATCTAGAAAGGATTGGTCTAAAAAATTGGACGATGCATTATGGGCTTACAGAATAGCATTCAAGACCCGGATAGGCATGTCTCCATACCGCCTAGTCTTTGGGAAAGCGTGCCATCTGCCACTAGAAATGGAGCACCGAGCATATTGGGCTATGAAACAGTTGAATATGGACTTGAGCACCACCGGTGAAAAACGTCTACTGCAACTTAATGAGTTAGATGAGTTTAGAATGGAAGTTTACAAAAATTCAAAACTTACAAGGAACGAACCAAGAAGTGGCACGACATGCATATTCAAAGGCGAGAGTTCGAAGTGGGGCAGAAAGTGCTATTGTATAACTCGAGACTCAAGCTTTTCCCAGGAAAATTAAGATCAAGGTGGTCGGGTCCTTATACTGTCACGAAAGTCCTACCATATGGGGCTATACAAGTGAGCCATGAGACTAAGGATACCTTCATTGTTAATGGGCAAAGACTAAAACACTACTGGGGTGATGACTTCTCCAACCAAAAGTCCACCGTTCAACTCGAGACACTAGAATGAAGCAGCTGTAGAAAAGTCGAGCTATCGACTATAACCTAGCGCTGGGTGGTAGGCAACCCATTGTATCCTTTTTATTTAATTTATTATGCTATTTGCATTAGATTAGGAATTAATTTTCTCAATTTCATTTTGCATTTTTTTATGTGGTCATCAATCATCCATATATGTTAAAAGAGTCCAAGCACTGTTCACACGAGTCCCTAAGCATCACACACGAGTTCAGGTTGATTGGAGTAGTTTGGATGATTGGGTGTGAAATTTACGCATTTCGAAGTAAATTTTGTTTTCTAAATTTCACATGTCAATGTGTAACTTTGAATACAAAAATTTGGTTTTGGGTACTAAGTTTAAGACCCATACACGTCCCAAAATGTTTAGAAATATGCTTTTGAAAAATTGGGGACGTTGAGAGCCGGGTCAATTCATCAAATGAAAACCAAAATTGCAGTCAAAAGTTGGGTTTTTGGGGATATCAAATGTGTTTTATTTTATTCCTATTATTAAAATTTTCCTTCCTATGCAAAGTTAATAAAAAAAATAAAAATAAAAATTACTCATGCAGTCGCATAGTGCGACCGCACAAACAGAAGTCGTGAATTAAGTGGCCAAAGCCACTTGAACCATGCGACCGCAGAGCAAAAATAAGCGGTTCCTTCATTCACACTCCATATTTTTTCCCCAAATTCTCTCACAACCGAACCTTCCTAGGGCACGATTTCCTCACTTGGTTGAGTTCAAGTCACATATACTACACACAAATCTCCTTATTGAAGTGTAATATCTTCGAAAGGAACTCAATTTTTGAACTCAATTCAACCCTACAAATACTAGGTAAGTGTTCTTAAATCCCTCTCGATTTCATCTTCGGGTTATTCACGTGTGAAATTTCAATTTTGAGGATTTGAGGGATATTGGGCTAGTTCATGTATGTTTGGATTTGATGTGATTGTGTTGTAAAAACTATGGAATGATTCTAAAATACAATTCATTACATTGGTAACACATTCACATAATGCACACCAAGTGTTTGATTAAATGCCACAATAACCTTTTGTGTACAATTAGATGCTTTTTGCATATACGTTGATTCACCAACATGGCACAAGATATAGTTTAACAGATTCCCAAATAATTTGAACTAGAAAACACCCACTTTCACATTGCACCACATAGGCACATGACTAGGTCACCACACATCACGGCATCCTCCGTCCCTTACTTTGCATCTTCATTTGACATACCAAACGACATCCAATTGAGTTGAAATTCGAATATGTGCTACACTTTACTGAATACTTTGTTATGCCCGGAGATTTCCGGGAAAATTTTGATAATTCTCAATGATGTCAAGGGCCAAAGGTGTGCACTTGGTCATATTTCCAAATTCTAAAATATTGCATTGTTACGTTGAATTTTTCTCCATTTTTCATATTGGAAAAATACGTGAATTCAATTAAACATCATATCTTGACTAGCGCACAACATGTTACTACACATGCATCTAGGAAAGTTTGGGGGATTTGTGCAATGCATATTCTATTTTCTCATTTCTTGCCTATTCTTTTCACATCGAACTTAATGAGTATAATCTTACAAACTTTGCAGGATGCCTCCTAAAAGAACTGTGCACGGGAAGGAAAAAGCAAGCTCCTCCACCGGAACAGCCCGTACTCAAGAGCTCGCGGGCGAAGTTCAGCGATTCTTAACTGCAACTACCGCGGCACGATATGAAAACATCGTACGCCATTGGACTTTACATGCTGAAAGACCTATTAAGCTTGATGACTTCTCGGGTTTTGAGTTGGTCAATTTAATTCAGCTCTGTGGGTAGCAAAAGTTAGTGGAGAGACCGCATCTACTCTATGAGACCTTATGCCGAGAGTTCTTCGCTAACTTCAACAGTGACATTGACACGCCAGGGTCCGAGCATTTCCATCAGACTTGGGTGCGAGAAAAATGGATTATGTTCTCTCCCGAGGTCATTCGTGATTACTACCAGCTTACCATGGAAAGTGTGGTCTCCCTCCCAATTGACTTTCACTGGAATGAGGTGGCCGAGGTTTTAATGGGGTGGGAGAATGCATGGCCCCTCGACACTACCGAGTGGCATCAGATTGAGCTTACTCCTTCCATGGCCATTCTATGGCTCTTTATGTGCCACAATGTTGAGCCCATATCACATAGGACTACATTTCCAGATCAGATAGCGGGTTTCATTTACCACTTGGCTCGAGGTAACAAGATTGATCTCGCTACTCATATATACAATCAACTACACTTATTGGGAACTTGGAGATATCGAAGCTCCACTTTGATATTCCCGAGCCTCATTAATGGCATATGTCGGGCTGCGGGTATTGCCCTCCTACCTGAGGAGTTACCTGAAAAACCCAGCCCCATGATCAAATGAACTATATTTGACGCTCAGACAAGGGCTCGGGTTAAGCACAGGGAAGAGCAGGAAAATGAGCGACGTAGACAGCAGGTAGAACAAGGCCAAATCCCTGAAGATTAGGAACACCCACGGGCTCCAGCACCACAAGCTGACATGGATAATTAGTTGCTGAGACAGATCTTCTCCACCACCACGGGCATTAGCTGAGACCTTCACAGTTTTTTTCAAGATTTTGGCAACATGAGGACTGAATTGAGAAGTTTACAAAGAGACAATCATCTTGCGTTGAACTACATCAGAGATGCTAGGGATCATGCTACAGTCATGCGACGGGAGGTTGATTCCATGAATGGTCGGCTGAACATGTATGTTGGTCGGGTGGACGGTATCCAAATGAGGGTCAATGAAATTTGGGAGACCATTAGAGCTATCCAGGCCGAGCAAACACAGCAGTCTACCTTGATACGGGAAATGAATGAGATGATGCGGTAGCTCCTTGGACGACACCCTCCTCTGCCGGATGATGGTACAGCAGACCCAGTTTCCCACCACCTCATCCATTTTGATTCAAGGAAAGTACTATTTACCACATTTTGGATTTTCATTTTTATGTTGTCCGTAAAATTCTGTCTTTAATCTTCTGTTAATTTTACATTGAGGACAATATAGTACCAAAGTTTGGGGAGGTGACATAATTTTAACTAAGTATCTGTGTTATCTGTGTTCATCGGTATGTGTACATGAAAAAAAATTGCATTTTATTCATTTTTGCTTTAATTCTTTTCATGCATGCTTTTGTGCGCTTGATAACCTTGCTAGCTATGATATTATAATTGGATTAGTTTAAATTCCAAAATCTTTGGATCTGATGCAACTAGGCTAGCTGACACTTGTTGATGCAAAACTTGACATTATCTATGCACACTATTCATGCTTGACATATTAGATAAATGACTAGATTTTGAGCATAAAATAGGAAAAGAATGATAACCTTCTATTGAATTAAACCGTAAACTGCCTTAAGATAGTTTGGTGATGGTTGAGATATTGTAAGAGAGCATTGAGATGAGTGGAGGCTCCATGCATGAATTTTATTGTGTGAATTGTCTAGACCAGTGAGGTGAAAATTAGGTGAAAATCTTAAATTAAGGGTTAGTTTTGGAAACCAAATGTCTAGAACAATAAGGGCATAAAATAAATTTGTGAGAACAATACACTTCTTTTCATGCCTTTATGACTCGAGCAAGTAAGCCTGTAAAGATATTTCAAAATCTGGTGTCCTAAAGTCAACTGGCTTGGGTGTCACCGGCCTAAAGCGCGCTAAAAGGGTCATATAGAAAGCAAGAGGGAAAGAGGTTAATTGAAAGTCATCTGATCAAGCCTTTATAACTCGAGCGAATAAGCCCGCAAGGGTTTAAAACCTGGTGCCCTAAAGCCAATTGGTTTGGGAGTCACCTGCCTAAAACTCGTTACATTGGTTATATAGAAAGCAAATGAGAAGATGAAACTAAAAAAAAAAAAATGAGAATCTCAATAATAAAATCAGAAAAATTAGAGAAAAGAGAGACGATAACATGAAGAAAAGCCCTTGGACATTTGGTTAAAGAAACTACACATTTGAGGCGAGGCAAGTAACCTAGTTTAATCTTGAGTGTCGAAGCGATCAAACTTAGGAGAGCCTTCACTTGTTGAAATGTAAACTTGTGATAGTGAGATTAATCCAAACTACGAGAGGGTGATGACTACATCTATGTGAATTCCTAGTTTCGAAACACAACCCTAGGATAATTGAGTGAAAAAAACATAAGTTTAGGGGGTTGTGTATCTCTCGAGCGAGTAAGGATAGAATTGACCACTCGAGGTCGGAACTCAAATCCATCATGAACCTAATATGTTGACATGAACTCACACACACACACGTCAAGTACGCATTTAACAGGCGAAAGTTGATGTCATTTCTGCACTGATATATCTTCATCAAATCAAACACTGAGTCCAATCCTGGCCGTAGCAGGGTATTAAGCCATATTTATTCAGAATTTAGTGACTATCTTGTTTGAGGACAAACAATAGTTCAAGTTTTGGGGGTTTGATAAGTATGTTTTTGCACACTTATTTAGATCACAAACATAACTTAATTACAAATAAAATGATTGAATTGTGACTTAATTTCATTACATTTGGGAATTGTAGGTGACACCGATGAACATGGTGAAACACATGAGAAAAGACGCGAAAAAGGACTAAAATGACACAAAGTGAAAGTTCAAGGACCAAGGTGCAATTATCCAAAAGTTAACCCAATGAACAAATCAAGAAATTGAGTTTGCCAAATACAAATTGATGACATTTTGGGATGATGGAATGTGAAGAATGAAGAAAAGATGCAAAGAAGTGGAAGATTCAAGTAAAAAGACCAATTTGCAGGAAATGAAAGTTTAATTCTACCATGCGGTAGCATGGTAGAAATGTCGTGCGGCCACACGAAATGATGCAGGGAATTCAATTAGAATTAGAGAATACCCATGCGGTCGCATGGTACGTTTCCGACGCGATTTTTTTCTTTCCTTATACGATTGAAACACCTTTGGTAACCTAATTTTTCACGGGATATAAATATCAAAAACATTCCGGAGACGTCCAGAACGTAATTGGAGGCTGAAAAACACTTCTTGGAGAGGATTTGAGCGCAAGAACAAAGATTGGCATGAAGAACTTCAAGATTTATTCAACATTTCGTAACCCGGTGATATCTTTTATTCAAAATATGATGTCTTTTGTTATTTTAATCATGCTAGGCTAGATTTTTATTATGCTAGGAGATCGATAAACCATGTGATTTGAATTTTAATATTCTCGTTTTGCAATTTGATGTGAAGACACAATTTTTATTATTTTGAATGATTTATATGCAATTAATGTTTCCGCAATTAAGGGCTCGTAATTGTGTGAATTTAAGTGATTTATTCTTGCATTCGAGAGAATTGAAATAGATTTGACATAACATAAATCATCGTAGGGTCTGATAGTGGATAGAAATATACCGCTATGCCCTACGAGAATCTTTAAATGTTCATAAAACCGCATGCATTTTTACATATGCTCCTGTCCTAGAAATATAGACTGATGGTATGTAGAAATAGGTTTGATACATCTCGAGAGAGAGTATTTGATAGACTTAGGAACATTAATTCGTCAAAATTGAAATGTGTTGTCATATTGTGAAACTAGGGTTTAAAGTGATAATTGCATAGGAATTCGTGATCCTAGTGTATTTCATTCCTAATAATTATAACAACCTGCGTTCTCAACTTTTAGATTTCATTCTAGAGTTTTAAATTATTGTTTTGCATATTAATTTCAATTTAATCATAAAAAAATTGCATGATTGAGATTCAATTAGGTCTACATTCACTTTGGTAATTTAGTTTCGGTTAAGGCTACGGTAGGTAAAATTTGAACAAATCAATCTCTGTGGGATAATATTCGGACTTATTTAATCCACTTTATTACTTGTTAGCGAATCGTACACTTGCGGTAGTTTTAAGTCAAAAGAAAATAATTTTGTGAACATGCACTATCATGAAGTCCAACATGAGTATGAAGCCTTTTTTTATCTTTCCAATATGTAAAACCTTCGCCAACAAAAGACTCACCTCCACCTTGCTTTTCAGAACTTGTTCTGAAAAGATAACAATACAAACAATAAACAGCATCCTTCTCTACACTGTACTCCAACCAACTACCGAACTCTTTAAACCACGAAGGATTGAATTATCTAATTGTTACTCTAAATTGTCGTTTTGGAAAGTCATGATCTTGGGGCTGACAAGGACCATTTAACATATATGCTCTTCGAACTTCATCTCGGATGTTAGCATTGTAATGCAAAATGGGTATCCTTAGACCAGCATCAGTTGGAAGTTTCGTGACATCAAACTCCATATTATTCGATACCCCCTCATCAACATCCACATTATTCGATACCCCCTCGTCAACACTATCTATGTTCCTTTTTCGTTGAAAGTATCTATTCATTTGATATCTGGATTTAAACATTTGATATCCAATTATTACTTGAAGTGAGTGAGAATAATTCATAATAACAAAAGGATCATAAATTCACAATTTCACAATTTCACAATTTCAATTCGCAAGTGTAATTCACATTTCACAATCCAATTAACAATTTCACGTTATCAATCCAATTTCACAATATCAATTCACCTTCCAAATCGCAAATTCACAATGCAATTTATACTATTTCACAATCTAATTCACAATTCACAATTTCACAATATCAATTCACCTTCCAAATCACAAATTCACAATGCAATTTATACTATTTCACAATTCACAATTTCACACTATCAATCCAATTTCACAATATAAATTCACATACCAAGTTTTCCTGATGTGACAGAGTGAAAATGACTGAATGAGAATCTTCAACAAATAGAAGATACATCTGCAGGCTGCAGCAAGGAAAGAAAACAAGATATTAATTAGACAAGCTGCAAAATTATTTCCCCAATCCCAAGTTCCCAACAGTAGGCAAAATCGATAAAATGAAAATTAGGCAGCAACAGTCATAAATTAAAATCAATCTTTGTATCTCGTAATCTTGCACCGACAGACGGCAGTTCAGTTGGAATTTGGAAGAAAATCTAAATTAATTACCTTCTTTAGAGGCGGCAGCTGGTGTGGACCGTGTGGTGGCACCTGGCGGGAAGCGATGGCACTAGCAGACGGCAGTTCAGTTGCGGCCTAATCTAGGAGATGCACTTCAGTTTCGACCTAATCTAAAGGGTAGTTCAATTGATACACTTATAGGGAACTAAGGGAAGGAGATTAAAGCCCCTAATCTAGGAGATGCCGGCCACCGGTGCAGGGGCGAAGATGGGCGGAGCTTCAAGTCCGAGAGAAGCAAGCGAGAGTCGAGTCTGTCGAGAGAAGAGCGATTAAGGGTTTGGCTTGATTTTGATTTCAAACGGGTTAATTGAATGATGGGTCTGGGTGACTGGGTCGGTAAACGTAAATGGGTTATGTGCTGTGGTTACTTGGGCTTCCATCTGGGTTGTTAACTAGGCTTTCAAAAAAAAAAAAAAATTGGGCCTAGTGGAGATGCCCGCACTGGATCTAATGGGGCTCCGCCCCTGCAATTGTGGATGCAAAGAACAAAACAAACTGGCAATGGTTCATAGAATTTTTGGTTCATGACATAGGGATGCACAACCCTCGAGCTTGGAAATTCATTTTCGATAAACAAAAGGGTTTGGTGGATTCCATAAGTCAATACTGTGAAGGAGCGGAGCATAGGTGTTGTGCTAGACATCTTTATAGCAATTTTACCTTGGCACACAAAGGTCTGGCACTTAAGAACCTATTTTGGACTGCAGCAAGGGCAACAACAGTGCCAGAGTGGAAGAGTGCAATGAATGAGTTAAAAGACATAAGTGAAGAGGCTTACAACTGGTTCCTTGAAAAACCTCCTTCCCAATGGACCATATCCCATTTTGAAAAGCATTCGAGATGTGATATTCTTCTTAATAATTTGTGTGAGGCATTCAATTCTTCCATTGTTGTTGCCAGAGACAGGCCCATCATCTCCATGCTAGAGAAAATTCGGCATCAGCAAATGATAAGGATGAATGCAAAAAAGGGAAGCGGCACAGAGGTGGGATCATGCATTCGGGCCAAGAATTGTGAAAATCATTGAGAAGGTTAAGTATGAGGCAAGGTACTTGAAGGCAGACTATGCAGGCAACCATAAATTTGAGATAAGTAGCAGAGACGGTTTGAGATGGAGCGTTAACTTGACAGAACATGCATGTGCTTGCAAAAAATGGTAGCTCACTGGAATATCATGTCCCCATGCAATATCAGGCATACTTTCAAGGGATATTGGCATATATGAGTACATCGACCCATGGTATAGAAAGGAGACATACCTCAAATGTTACTCCCCAATGATCCACCCGATGTCAGGGCCTGAACTATTGCCAGAATTGGAAAAGCATCCTCTCAATCAACCTTAGAAGAGAAAACAGGCTGGCAGACCCAAAAAAATGAGGAAAAGGTCACAGTTAGAGCCACCTGCAGGCGTTAAGATGGGAAGGACTGGCATGAAGATGACGTGTAAACGCTGTGGAGGGCCTGAACATAAGAAAAGAAGCTGTAAGGAGGCACTGCCTGGTGAAGATAGTTCACAGCAACGGTCTCAACCAACCACACAAGAAGATATACATACTAGATCAGCGGAGGGGAAGAGAAAAGCACATTCAACACAAACCTCCAAGTCACAGACAAAGAATTCCAACAATAGAGGATCGCAATCTTGAACATCATGTGGTTTCTCTTGTATAGTTACCTTTTTGGAAAAATGCTGTGGTTTTTTGTAAACTGAACAGTACAGTTACTTTTTTGGGAAAATGCTGTGGTTTTTTGTAAACTAAACTGGAAATATATTTTTGTAATGTTGATGTCGAATATGTTGCATTATGTTTCTGCTGTTTGTCGTTGGTTTCTGAAATTGTATTTGTAAGATCTTATGTACAGGTGATTAGAAAATATATGAGAATGTTTTATACTTCCTCTGAAAGTATTATCAAACGTTTGATACCTTTACTGCAATGTTTTTAAATGTTTGGTACTATGTCTGAAACCATTCGAAAATATTTGGTACTGATTTTGAGAATCGTTATAAGGTTTAGTACCTATGCTACACATTCTTCAGATAAGTTTGAAGTGTAATCTGCTCTTTTAATTTCACATTTTACATAGAGGCCAGGAAAAGATCGTTAAATTTCAAGTCAAAAGGTACAATACAATTTTTCCTTTTTACATATGCATTTCACAACATCTAGCACATGGCTTCATTTCGAAACCCTAAACTCAAATTTCTGGAACAAAAAACTAAAATCCTACAATCTGACCCTACATACCTAGGAACAAGCCCATTTTTGCAAACACTCCACACACAAAGCCGAAGAGCCAGATCTTCCACACATTTGGTCTTGTTGCTTGAAGGGTGTCGATTTCAGCTTCCATTTCCCTCCTAGCTCATAATAGACCAGGAATCAGTTCCTTCGATCTCTCACACATCGGAGGGTCACATCACATAAAGAAGGTGCATCCACCCACATCTTGACTTCGAGGACAAGTGAGAAATCTTCTTCCTGGGTTTAAGTTCGTCCACAAGATCTTCATCTGCACTGGGCAACCACATCTGCATACATTACCCTCCATGTGCGTGCTGATTTTTTTGACTACCTGTGAGAGAGAAGGTAGGTAATATATAGTGATAAAGAAATGGAGGGAAATAAACAGTGAAGTATATAATAGGAGGGAAATGTGTGTAATGCCCATGTTGCCTTTCACTTATTTGAGGAAAATTCTTGAAAATATCATTAAAGGGGTTAACTGACGGTTTTGGCGGTCAAACAGACGGAAACCGTCATTTTGGACTGGCCCCACACATTTTTTAAAGGTTTGGTATCTCCGGTGGCATAAACTAAAGGTTTGGGCAAAGTCTGCTAATAAACGAAAGGTTTGGTATCTCGACTGCAATTTTCCCTAATTTAAATGATTGGGAAGATGAAACTTCAACTTATAACCTTATTTACATTACTTTTAATAATCCAAATGCATGTTACAATATAATCAACAAAAATAATGTTTTTTCATCATGGAAAAACTTCTTCCATTTTGACCATAAGCTAATACAAACTAACATATGTTCAATTTTTTATTTTAGGGAAATTGCAGTAGAAGTTCCAAACCTTTGAAACACTAACAGACTTTCTCCAAACCTTTGATTTGTTGCAGCCATCACCCCTAACCTTTCGAGACGTTGCATGTGAGGCCATTTTGAACGATTTTCATCCAAAATTATGTCAATTGACCAAAAAAATTATTTTGACCATATCTTAACAATTTTCAGAGAGGCAAAATGGTAACTTTGTATTAAAGTCGAAAATCAAAAAATAAAAGTGTTCTTCTTCTTCCCCAACCCACCAACCCTCATCCACCCACACCCGAAACATTTCCTACCCCACACCACACAAAACCACCCCAACGCAGACTGCACCAAAATCCCATATTGTCAAGTAATCGGAGTTTCCCATATATAGTCGAACAAAATTTATACATACAAGTAAACGAAGATAAATGTAAATAAATATACACACAAATATACAGGATATGCAAAACTTACCAATATGAAAATCATTTCCGAGTCCATGATACTTGACAAAGTGAAGAATACCACTTTCTCTACAATCTAGAAATGAATCGGGAGAAAACTTATTAGGAGCCTCGATGCTCATTGAAGCAAAAATGCGAGAATTAGGTTTTTGAACAGTGAAAATTGGAAGCGGTTGGTGAGTGTCTGACTGAAGGAAAAGCGAAGAAGAGGATCGGAAGGAACTGAAAGAAGAACAGGAAAGGCAGCGTCGGTAAACGATTGTGAATAACAGCATTATGGCAGCGGCTATCGCCATTGGTATCAGTGAATTGAAGGAAAAAGAAGACTAATGAAGTCAAAAGCTATTAGGAAAGAGTTGAAACAACTGACGTTTTTAATTGAACATGATCTGTTCTAGTCTTTAAAAATTGGCTTCATGGTTCTGGGCCACAGGATTGTTACTGAACATGAGTTTAATTATAGTATTTATTTTGTTTGACTACGCTGGGCGGTAGTAGGTGGTTGTGGATGTGGATGTGGATGTGGAGGTGGAGGTGGAGGTGGAGGTGACGGTGGTCCGGTGGATTTTTGGTTTGAGTTGAGGGTGAGGGTGGGAGTAGGGGTAGGTGGGTTGGGAAAGAAGAAGACCACTTTTATTTTTTGATTTTTGATTTTAATGCGAGTTACCATTTTACTCCTCTAAAAATTATTAAAATGTGGTTAAAATAATTTTTTTGGTCAACTGACAGAATTTTGAATGAAAATCGTTCAAAAGGGTCTCACATGCAACGTTTGAAAATATTAGAGGTGACGGCTACAACAAATCAAATGTTTGAAAAAAATCTGCTAGTGTTTCAAAGATTTGAGACTTCTGCTGCAATTTTTCTTTTCTTTTATTATTATTTTTTAAAAGAGTAGAAAAATGCAAAAATATAAATATCTCTAAAAGTGTCCAAAAGTAATTTCCTAAAATAAGCAATGGTCGATGTTATGACATTATGATGTTGTACTTTTATGGTACATAAACAATGAAAAATCCATTTTTGAATCGTGTTATAGGAATTGGGGTCGCTTCCATTTTGAACCGATTACAGTTTCGACATTAATAATTATGAACTGGGACAAACAAAATAATTTTGAATCGATAAAGAAATCGAAATATATTATTTCAATTCTAATGCAATTAAGTAGTATAGCGGGAATCTTGA
Organism: Olea europaea var. sylvestris; assembly: GCF_002742605.1. NCBI lineage: Eukaryota > Viridiplantae > Streptophyta > Magnoliopsida > Lamiales > Oleaceae > Olea > Olea europaea. Next base: position 19,649,106 of record NC_036238.1, read on the forward strand.
TTGCCATTGTTAATATTGAAGATTAAACTATTATATCTCAACAATCGAGAGAATAATTACAAAGAATAAAAAATTAAATTAAATAAACAACCCATGGTTTACGGCAATTTCAATTGGTGTTAAGATTTAACTTTAAGTCTTTCATAAGGCAAATATTTTGCAATTGAATCTCACATGACATCACAAAAATCGGTTATGGATAAAATGGGCAAAGGTTCTCACAAACCATTATATCATATCTAGTTAATATCTACTACATCCTTCGGAATTTGAACTTGTGACTTCTATCTTATCAGGATTCAACTAAAATCTTTTACAGAACATATGTTTTGAGTTTAAATCTTGGAGGACACGATAGAAATTTGTAAGGGATGAGATGGACAAATCTCTCAAAGTGGACAATATGTTGATGTAATGACTTTGATACAGAAGCTCGAATTGCTTCATTTCTCTTTGTTATGAAATACTCACATTATAGCCTATACGATAAAAATACACTTAGTTCCTATTTGGTTTAGCTAAAATAGTTGATCAAAATGTAAATTAAAGTTAACAATTAATTTTAATTATACATTACATGATATTTATAACATTTATCGACTTGTCAACTACACAACTTAGAATTTATTTTTCAACAAAACCAAATAGGGCTTTAGCCTCTACACATCTTTTTTATATTATTAATTTTTTTCCTCTTATGTGATTGATAATCGGCCGAAGAACTTAGATTGTTCGACCAAAACCCAAAATCAGTGGCTTGGTGTACAGGTGTGAACCCCTATCAACACCTCACATGGGGGTGGGTGGTTAATTTTTGACAATTTTTTATTTAGGTGGAGTCCACGCGTTTGTGAGCTATCTGAACCAGACCTCTGTACACGAGGAATTTTTCATGGAATATTGACTTGAATGTGACATGTTTCCCTTTAATTAAACTAACTTAGCAAGTAAGATTGAGTGGCGGGTGGGTGGTTAATTTTTGACAATTTTTTATTCAGGTGGAGTCCACGCGTTTGTGAGCTATTTGAACCAGACCTCTGTAAACGAGGAATTTTTCATGGAATATTGACTTGAATGTGATCCCTTTAATTAAATTAACTTAGCAAGTAAGATTGAGTGGCGGGCCTCACTTATTAAAGTTACTTATGAGATTAGCGATGACCATACTATTTAAATCGTCCATTAGGACAGATAACATCTTACAATTTTTCCTTTATTCTTTTACGAATAATGCTATTTATTCTCACCCAATTTGAACCCCAGTCTAGATAGCAATTATATGGCTTTAAATGATGAGTAATGCTATTTAGTCACATTGAAATTGCAACCTCAATCTAGATGACGCTATTATAGACTAAATGAAATGTGTAATTAGATTGATGTTACAAATTCCAATGAAGCTACATAATATTGCTCTTAAAGTAATTGAACCTATAAAATTCAAAATCATATTTGGTACGAATTAAACTCTTGATTTATTTAAATGTAAAGTAACATGATTCATTTAATTGAATCAATAAAATATTATAACCTAGATCGAGGCTCAACTTCACTTGAGATGAATAGCTTCACTTTTCTTTCTTTGGTCCATGTACCTTCCCCACTAATCACGCCTTATCATAAATTAGTTAAAGTCAAATTAATGTAAATATGATAATTGATGTCGTAAAAAGCCAGGGCTGGAAGGTCCCAAATAAAGTGGCTTTTTCGAAAAAAGCCTTGATCTTTGGAAAATTTAATTCAAAAATAATAATTGATTCCATAAATTTATCTTATTTCTGAAGTAAGTTATTTATTTTAGACCTACCCCCACCCCATATGGAAAATTAAGAATAATTTTTGTAATTTTGATCCAAATATTTGTGTTAACCTAGCTCTAATTTGAATTCTAACTCAAGTTCAACTTTACAATTATTAAACACTATTTTTTACATCATTTTATTTTTAAATTAGGCATTTTATTTAATGCGTGTTTGACTAAATTTACTTAAAATAATTAAAGTAAATTTTATAATAGATAATTTGTAGTGATCAAATCTAAAAATTGATTATTTTAATAATTAGTGACACTACTCCCTTGTTGGTAGTCTTAAAATTTGATTTTACTTTAAGTGAAGGTCAATGATTAATTTTAACCTTATATTTTATGGATCTGACAACTTTTTAACTACATTTTTAATCAACTTTCATCAAAATTTATTAAAATTTTAATTTTAATCCCCATCTAACAGGGGCTACATGTTTTTCTAAGTCTAAAAGTAATTAATTTTTTTATTTCTACATATGTTTTCATATGTTACTTATTCATAATTAGAAGAGAAATTACTTATTTTGATCATGAAATAGATATTATGATCAAAATAAATAATTTGCTCTAAATTTGATTTTGTCAGTAAAAATAATATTTTGTTAGAAATAGAATATTTATATATTAATTTATATATCAGTATATTCTTGAACCGAGCACATGGACATGAATTAAATTAATTTCTTTGGACCCTTTTAGTTGATTTTTCTCACTTTGGATGTGATTTCTCATCCACTGTGAAATGAAATTAAATGGAAGATTTTGTTCACACCAAAATAGTATTTTTGAGATAATAACATATACGGATGTATTATTGATTGCGTATTTAGGTCAAAGCTTTCAATTGTTTGAAGAGATCGATCGTTAAAGTTATTTAGAACAATATTCATTAAATAATTTCTTAATTTCTCAATGGTGGATATGTATTCTTCACTTATTTCGATCACGATTCAATCAGTTTATTTTTTTACGGCGAGCTTTGATTTTCTATTTGGTAAGACAAAATAAAAAGATCTAGTAGGACATCTTAGAATGTGAGATCTAGACTTCTTTTATTTCATTAAGCGTTGTAACTCTTTGTCGTGAATGTCATGAGTTTAGCTTCTTGTGGTGCGAGTACATTTAAAAAAATTTAAATTTTAGCTCATCCTAATATTATTTTCTGGTTTCGCCCTTACGAAAAGCTTAACTCATTATTCGTGAAATTGACTTTTTGTTGATCTATTGACTTGATTTTTTTCTGTACACATTTTTGTATGACCGTGCTACAGGTACAATATATTTGACAGCCTGGCTGACATTCCTCTTACATATAGGGACCCCACGATTAAAATAACTGCGGACCCCCCACGTTTGTGAGAGGACTGTATGTGTGTTGTACAAACATCATTTTCCTTTTTCTATAGAATGGCCAATGTAAGAGAAAGCAATAGAAAGATATTCAAAATATTTACCTCATGGATTACAACATAATGCAATTGTGAATTACTTAAAATTTGTCCCAAAGTAAAATAGACAAGATTAAATAATAATAATAATAAATAAATAAAAATTCTAATACAAGTTGATAAAACCTATGTCAAGTTGATATGATCTTGATAATGCAATCGTGAATTACTTAAAAGATTGTCCCAAAGTAAAATAGATAAGATTATATATACATATACAAAACCTATGTCCAGTTGATATGATCTTGATACTTTGTTATACTATTTTTGTTTTTAGAATATTATACCCGTATCTGATACGAATTAAAATCTTGATTTTAATTTAAATCAAAGTTAAAAATTAATTTGAAACACATTTCACGATATCACAACTTTTTAACTACATGATTCATTAATATTTATTAAAATTTATCAAAAATCTGGTTCTAATCCCCATTAAACAAATGCTAAATTTTATTTTTCTTACATGCTATTTTGTATTTTTACTAATGGGCAAAAATATTGATATACAAAAATAATAAGAGATCGATTTTAGAGCTGCCTATTTTTAAATTAGTCATCAATATAAAAATTATATTTTAAAATCATATAAATAGCAGTCAATGGAATGCAATGGAAATGCTATACAATATAATCGCTATTTGTATTGTATTAATTTTTGCTAAAATTTTAATTTTTTAAATAAGCTGTGAAAAAAGTCAGAAATACTTGTGCATTGTATAAAAGGGTAATTAGCACAAAATATCCCTATTTTTCGATGTTTTTGTGGAAAACGTCCATACCTTTCATTTTTTGACGGATTACACCCTTACCTTTACCTTTTTTTGCGAAAAACATCCTTCTGTCAACTCTCCGTTAAAATGCTCCGTTAAATCAAAAAGGTAATTAGCACAAAAGGTCCCTATCTTTCAAAGTTATTGTGCAAAACGTCCCTACCTTTTATTTTTAGCATAATTAGCAGAAAAGGTCCCTACCTTTCAATATTATTGTGCAAAACGTCCATACCTTTCATTTTTAGCATTTTTACCCCTACATTTCACCTTTCATTGCGCAAAAGGTCATTTTCATCCATTTTTTTCAATAAAATGACGATTTTACCCTCCTATTGAAATAAAACAAAAAGAAAAGAAAAAAATAATTAATTAATTGCAATCATAGTTCTAAATCTTTCAAAACATTACAGATAAATCATAAATTCTCAACCACCACCATTTTCACAACCTATCAAGCTGCCAACTATAAATCCACATAATACCACCTTTGGACCACCATGCCCACCGGACTCCACCACCGTAAATGTAGTTGTTTCGGACAGATTGGTGACCAATACTATGGAGGAGGATATTGGGGAGAGTGAGGCGACACTGGTGGTGGTGGAGTTCGATAGGTGTTGTGGTCGAAAAGTGGTGCTATATGGATCTATAGGTGGTGGCTTGGTGGGGTTGTGAAAGTGGCGGTAGTGGAGAATTTAGGATTTATCTGTAATGTTTTGAAAGATTTAGAACTATGATTGCAATTAATTAATTATTTTTTTCTTTTCTTTTTGTTTTATTTCAATAGGAGGGTAAAATCGTCATTTTATTGAAAAAATGGATGAAAATGACCTTTTGCGCAATGAAAGGTGAAATGTAGCGGTAAAAATGTTAAAAATGAAAGGGAGGGACGTTTTGCACAATAATATTGAAAGGTAGGGACCTTTTCTGCTAATTATGCTAAAAAATAAAAGGTAGGGACGTTTTGCACAATAACTTTGAAAGGTATGGACCTTTTGTGCTAATTACCTTTTTGATTTAACGGAGCATTTTAACGGAGAGTTGACAGAAGGACGTTTTGCGCAAAAAAAAGGTAAAAGTAAGGGTATAATCCGTCAAAAAATGAAAGGTAGGGACGTTTTCCACAAAAACATCGAAAGGTAGGGATGTTTTGTACTAATTACCCTTGTATAAAATGTGAAGTTAAAAATGATTTTTGACATTCAAAAATGACTTTTAGTAAAAGAGAATGAAACCCAAAAAGAGTAACAACCAATAATGTTACAATGATAAAATCTTAAATTTTGTAAACTTGAAAAAATAAAAAGAACAATGGTGAATTTTCTAATGAAAAATCTCACCTACACCAAATATAGGCCCCACCGCCACTCTCACACATCACAATTCTCAAAATTTCTACATAAAAACGGATCACAAGTATTCCAGTAAAAACCATAGGCTAGTCCTTACAGTATATCGAATAAAAAGGACTAGAATCTACTTGATCATATCGAACTGACCAATTTTCTCCACACAAAGTGCCACAAGCTCTTCCACCACTCCATTAATCTCTTCCTCTCCTCTCCTATCCAAGTCTTCACTCACTCGTTTTGATCTCTTTCTTATTTCCTCTCTACTTTTATCCAAAATAATTTTCCTTATCGCTTTTGCAATCTCTTCATCTTGAAGTTTCCCATTCTCATCCCTAAAAGCTTCCACTCCTACTCCAATGGCTTCCACAACTCTTGCATTAAATGGTTGGTCAATTTGCATAGGCATGGCGATTATTGGGACACCAAATTTCATGCTTTCCAGTGTAGAACTCCATCCGCAGTGACTGACGAAGCCACCAATGCTCGGGTGGCCTAAAATTTTGGCTTGTGGCGCCCAACCTTCCACGACGAGACCTCGATCTCCTACCTTTTCAAGAAATCCTTGTGGCAGTGCCTCTTCGATCTTTATATTTTCCATCAGAGGAAACCTACATCGAAGTAATAAACCTTATATTATTTTCATTAGCAAGATTCAATAAATCGTAAAAATAAACAGAAATTCAGAGTTTATACTTTGTCACTATTCTTTTGTAAAAATTGTAAATTTATTTTACGCGCGACCATAATTTATTTGCCATACATGTATCGTTTCAATAAGAAAATTACACCATTTGTCCCTAACTTATTGCCTTATTAACACGTCGATACCTAAGTCTTCAAATGAGCAAGTTAGTAATATAAAATAACTGCACGATCAATTTCAGTAGCATAAATCATTCACGTCTTTGTTAAATTGTGACGTGATCCTTGCATATCAAACCATATTAAAGTTTTGGTATTGACTATAAACAGGTATCTGATACGAGGTTTACACTGTGATTTATGTCCAGGAGAAATTTCACGGAGCCCCTCACACACAACAGGTGGGCCACCTCATAAAAAATTTAACCCCCCATCCTCGCCCTCTCGTTGTATGTTCCGGAGGAAACCCGTCCGATACCCACAGCATTATTCTTATAATTTTCGTCTCAACCTTGCAACTATAATAGAAGTTTGAAGATCAACATGCTGTCGGGTAGTAAGTTCAAGGACTACAGTTGCAAATTTTCCATTTAGAGTAGGTTTGACGAAAAGTATTTTGCAACTTTTAGAAGGTTTTACGTACCTGATAACCCACACGAAGTTAACCTGGCTAAGCTCAAGTGCCTTTGCGACTTCAAGTCTCTCTTCCTTGGACAGAAAATATTCACTGCCAAACGAAACAAAGACAACTGAATTCTTCTCCTTCTTGTCAAGCCATTCCATTATCTCCTTATTTTCGTCTTCAATCACAGGATCTTGAACAAGTGTGCCTACAGGGACAATCTTTTTGTTACATAAAATTGACATAAAATCTATATATTTTCCCTCGATCTCTCGAGAAGTTTTGATAAGAACGATTTTCTTTGATTTTGTCAGAGCAGCGAAAGCCCGATCACTCTCTTTAACATTGCCCACTTGTGACTCGCATAATTCTTGAATCTTAATTCTCTCGAACTGCCTTAGATAAATCTCTGGAAACGGAAATGCTTCATCTGGTTTTTGATCCATGAAAAGATTATAACAAGCGATTGTTGCACCAACTGTTAGAAACTGCACCGCCGAGATTCCACGGGAAGAAGCCAGTTCCGCCACCCACGGCTGATTATAGTCGTACATAACGATCTGGGGTTTTACAGTATCGAGAATGTTAGATAAATTAGGGCTTGATTCCTCAAAGGCTTCTTTGAGGGTTGTCATGAGGTGGGGTGGTAGGCCATTCGTAGTATGGTAAGGTGGAGGTAGTTCAGGGGAAGAAGGAAGAGTTAGCTCAACGAGTTGGATTGAGTCAGTGAATTTTTCTGGGATTTTTTTCTTGATTGAAGTGAGATTTACAGCAGTCGAACACAAATGGATATGGAAATTTCTGTATACAAGTCTTTTGGCTAATTCTAGAAATGGAGAAATGTGTCCATGGGCTAGCCATGGCAACATTAGTACGTTAATTGTGTTTCTTCTGGCTTCCATGATTTCTCTCTGAGAGTACTAAATGGATACGAGTGTAAGAATGTGAGTGGTGCAGTATTTATAACAAACAGGAGAACCTGTGGGAAGCAAGAAGAAGACTCCGGCTGGTTTCAAAAAGTTCGAACAAATAATTTATTATTTATAAGTTATAACAGACAGGAGACTCTGTGCGAAGCAAGAAGAAGGATTAAAAGCTACTCAATCAGGGAGAAAAACAGGGTTTGGTGGCAGGGCAGCACCTATCTGGCTATCTTTTCATTTTTTTTTTCCTTCCCTTAATTGGTCAATCAATGACACGTGTCCTCTATTTTTAGGCGGTTTGTACCATATTTTTTCCTTAGGGGTTAATGAGATTCGATTTAGACGATTTGTGCCATATTTTATCTCAAACCATTTTATACAAATTGAAATTTTTTCAAACCAAATCAAATTATACCATTTTATTTTACAAACCAAACCAAATCATAATTTACGATTTGGCTCGAATTTAATCCACAGTTTACATGGTAATATATTTAAAACAAGTTAACATGTAAGTTTAAACAAGAACTAATATTGTTAAATGTTAAATTACATTCATATTTACTATGAAACCTATGAATAAATTATTTTTAAATTTGGTTGCTAAAATATGTTAATGGAATAAATACATTTTTCTTTATTTTTATTTTTATTTTCTTGTTTAACTTTCATATTGTCATATAACTGTTGATAAAAGTAAAGTTGAATTCTATTATAGTTTAGTTAAAATCCATTTTGTCTTACAAGTGAGATGCTAAATAAGAATTAAACGGGATACGTTTAAAAGTACAAAGATTGATAGAATTTATGCTTATTGGAGATTGACGAATTTCATTCTCTAACTACTTTATAAAAGTGCGTAGAATGTAGTAACAATGGTTAGGGAACTTTATCATTTCACACAATCAATACGTTCTATCATTCTTTCTTTTCAAATAACAAACAAGTTTATTAATCATTTAAACACACAAATATTCATTTTTCTATTCAAATTACGACTCACAAGTGTATAATAAGTTCAAAAACAACAAATAAAAAAAAGAACAATGAAAAAATGGCTTGAATGAAAATCTGAGCCTTATCGAGAAAGAAAGAGACAATTTAGATAGAATTTAACAGACTAACAAGCAAAAGGCGATAAGCGATTCATTTAGTAGTGACAAACAATCGTCAAATGTTTGGAAAATGAGAATTTATATTAGTACTTTTGAAACTTTGGACATGATTTGCTGCCGTAATTTTGTTGAGCTATGATTTGGATTGCCAAAAATATATATAGATTTTTCATTTAATATGATTTAGGAATAATTTTAGTTTAGTTTACATATCGTGTAAGAACATGTATTGTGAACTTTTTAAATCATGTATCAATAATGATGAACCTAATTTACTTTTTATGATTATTTCAATGAGCTGGTTGTAATTTGTATTGTTAAATTGATATTTTTTTCTCAAAAGTGAAAATTGTAAAATTTATAAATTAATAAAATTAATGTTTTAATTAAAAATTTAAAAAACGGTTCGGTTAGATTTTGTGCGGTTTTTGAAAATTGAAACATAAACCAAATATTTTGAAATGATATGATTTGGTTTGAGAGAAAAAAATTGCAGGTTCACGTGGGTCCGAACCAACGGTTTCAAATTAACGATTTCGATTCGATTTACGATTTCGTAAATTTTTTTTTTGTACAACTCTATCTATTCCCAACCTTGTTTGCATAGCAAAGTTCAGGAAGCAGAGTAGAACACTCCAGCTGGTTTCACAAAGTTTAAACAAATTATTTATTTCTCTCTTGAGTTCTAACTGGATACGAGTGTAAGAATCTGAGTGCTTGAGACTGCATTATTTAACTATTTATAACAGAGGAGAACCTGTGCGAAGCAAGAAGAAGACTCCAGCTGGTTTCAAATAGTTTTAACAAATAACTTGATCAGTTTACAGTTTAAAGGTTAAGTACCATTTGTCATCCGAACCTACGTTTTCTTACTCTAACGAAACGAACAGGATGGCGTCTTCTTTCCACCGGTCGTCATAAGTTTTCTTTTTCTATTGGAAAATCGAGCAGATTCGACAAATTGATTACGTGGTGCATGTTTTGTCACCCACGCAATTTACTTTTAAATAAATAAGTCGGTAAAATATTACTTTATCTAAAATATATTAATTTATATTAGCATTTTATTGAAATTTTTTTGAGATATAATTTTTGAAAAGGCGTTAACATAAAGTACTTTTATGCAACTCTTAAGTGTTATTTTATTTTATTTTTTTAAAAAAAGGTAAAATATTGTACCGTCACTACATTAAAAATAAACAGTAACACAGATGTTATCTTACGAAGACATATTTCATGAAAATGTTCTTTTTTTTTTTAATGAAAGTTGGAAATATTTATTTAAATGAAAAGGAGATATATTTTAAAAAATCATGAAAGAAAATATTGTCTTTAATAAAAAGAGGCATTTTTGAAAAAACATATAAGGAGATATTTTAATTTTTTTGAATGAAAATAAAGTATATGTGAAGTTAATCCATAAATTAATTAATCTCATTGGAGCTTCCCAGTTTAGAAGGGAATTAAAATTAGATTTTTACTTGACATATATATATATATTTTGGAAATAAGATTTCAATATCACCTTTAGTGAATGTTTCCATGTTCATCGTGCTATGAACATAGATAGATAAATTACGATAAATGTAACACAATTCCTTAAAATGAATATAAATTCATCCATCAATTAATTAATAAGTGTATTACTATTTGCTTAGTTTGTTAAGCAAACGTACCTAATAAATCATTTTTCAATATCACCTTTAGTGAATGTTTCCATGTTCATCGTGCTATGAATATAGATAGATAAATTACGATAAATGTAACACAATTCCTTAAAATGAATATAAATTCATCCATCAATTAATTAATAAGTGTATTACTATTTGCTTAGTTTGTTAAGCAAACGTACCTAATAAATCATTTTTCAATATTTAAAAACTTTTTTTCTTAAATAATTAATTTAAATTATCAAACTGAACAAAATTTATGGGGCTGTTATCCAAATCTCCAATATTGCATTTGTAAAATCCCAGTGCTCGAACCGTGTGCAGGCACTCTTCTCAAAGACAAATAAACAAAGCTTTAAAATTAGTTTATGTATTAAAATATGAAGAAACAAAACTACAGTTTTTCCTCTTTGAACACGTGTCGTCTCTTCACTCTTGCGTGGCTTTGCAGCAGCCTACCACGTTGCCTTGCACATGCCACGTTACACAACTATTCATTATTCAATCAACGATAATGAATTTTCTGATTGAAAATCGCAATTACAAAGTCACTAATTTAGGAAAATGTTTTTCCAACGGGGGTCTGATCGACCGCCTGACAGAATCCCACCAAAAGGGTGGGTCCTGCATCAAAAAATGGGTCCTCCCCCACCTATTGGTGGGGTTCTGTCAAAGGTCGGTAGGGTTCTGTGTTGGTGAAGCATGGTCCCACTAAAATATGTCGACTGAAGCGCAATCAATTAACACCCATGCTACACGTAAATTATTTTTGACATCATGCTACGTGACGATACAAGATTGGACAATTTTTTTAAAACAATACTTTTCCGTTCAATACTTTGAAATATAATGGAATGTACACAAAGTTTTACGCCAAAGAATGCACACTTAGCAAAATTCATCAATTTATTTCATCCTAATTGAGAATCGAGAGTTCTACAATCGGAGAATAAAGCTGGGGGAAAAATTCATAAGTAAAAGATTAAGTATGGTATATTTCAAAATTAAGAAAATAAATTTCAAACTTCAAAAATCAAAATTTTATTAGAATATATATTATTTAATTTATTTATTTATTAATTAAATATATTTAGGTCACATATTTATACAATTTGATCACAAATTAATAATTTAATTAATCACTTATTATTTTTTGGTTGCAAATTAGAAATTTTATGTCACTAGTTATTTTACTATCACAATTCAAAAATTTTGTAAGTCATAGTTCGTTCATTGGTCACAAATAAAAAATTAATTAGTCATGAATTAGTTTTTAGTCACAACTTATCAAATTATTGATCATAACTTATTTCTCGGTCACAAATAAAAAATTTTATAGGTCACATATTATTTTTCAGTCACGAATAAAATTTTTTGTAGGTCACAGTTTGTTCATCGGTCACAAATAAAAAATTAGTTAGTTACGGATTAATTTTTAATCACAATTTATCAAATTATTGTTCACAACTTATTTCTCGATCATAAATAAAAAATTTTATAGGTCACATATTGTTTTTCGATCACAAATCAAAAATTTTATAAGTCACAGATTATTCATTGCTCATAGAATCAAAACTTTTATTGGTCACAACTCATTTATTCATTGTAAATTATTAGATTAATTGGTGACGATTAATTTTTCGATCACAACTTAATAAATTATGAATCACAAACACAATTTTTAGGTCATATATTATTTATTTGTCACAAATTAACCAATTACTGGTCACATTCAACCAATAAATTGGTCACAAACACCCGCACAACACTTGTAACCACCACATAGCCACTTGCAGTGGCACCACCGCCACCATAGTCGCAATAACTACCACCACCGCCATCTCCTGACGGCAATATCACTACCTAAAATTAACACATAATCGTACCATATCCACCACCACCTCAATAAACCCGTCGTCGCCCACATATAAACATAACCATCGCCACCATCTCACCACCCACAATATCCACCACCACCAACAAAACCACAATCATCACCATATCCAACGTAACCTCCGACATGTTGGATCCAACAAAGTTGCCGCCACCCAAATACCACCACCACCACCACCACCATTACCCCATCCATCAACTAAAAGCAAACCCAAAACCCCACTAGATTGCGGAGCTGTAGATTCTGGCCACAATCCACAACAGATCTTGACCACGGTAGTGCAGTAGTGTAACTTGTGAGCCTCGAGCCGCGCCGTCAAAGGTTAACACATTCTCACCAACATCACGATTAGTACCACGATCACCGCCTGTACCAAGAATCACCATCACCATTTCCATCTCCACGCCACACCAAATCAACAAAAAAATCCCCAATCTCAGTGTCACTGTCGCCGCCACACTACCACCACCATAAAATCGTGGCTGTAGTGTGGGTGATAGGCGCACTACCGTCACGGAGAGTTGATAGCACCCGGGAGATGACACCAACAGAGAAGTTGAGTGAAAAGAGATGGACTCCGGTGGTTCTGCATGCAATTGTCACCGTTAACGATCATGTACAGTGATGCTGCTGCTGCTACAAGGTGTCGTTTGGCTAGATCCGGAGCTGCCGGAGAGAGAAGATGGTGCGGCGCCAGAGATCGAGTAGAGAGGCTGTGAAGAGAGGAGGAGAGAGGAGAAATGGATTGGGATTTTGAAATGAAATATGTATAAATAATATTTAATATTTAAATATAAAATTTTCTGATTTTTGAAAGATTAAACTACCCATCTGATTTTAAAATACAAGATTTTTAAGGTAGGTTATTGTGTAATTTCCACTTAAGCTGGTCATACAGTACTAGTACAAGGCCCATGTGGCCCTATGCAATTGGCAGAGTCCATATTCCGAAGATGAAACATGCAACCTTCTTTAATACGATCGCATATAAGACGGTCAAAACAATGAATCTAACAAGATGAGCCAAACCCTTGTAATTTAACGACCAACTTTCTCCCCATAAAGCATCGCGAGCTCTTCCACTTAAGGATGTCAACGAATAGAGTCGAAACTTGAAGTTCAGGCTCAGCTCGAGTAAAAATTGTCCGAACTTTTTTTTTGTCCGAGCTGAACTTTTGCTCAATCAAAAAATTTAAGCTTTACCCAATAAAGCACAAGCCTTTTTTGGCTCTAGTCAAGTCGAGATTTTGCTCTACCAAAAATTCTAGGCTCGACTCGATGAGGTTCGAGCTGATCAGGCTCACCTTTTCTTTTATAAAATATGTTGCTGCTTTTTGCAAGCAATTGTAGAGTTGCCTGCTGCAACTTCATTTTTTTCTATTTTTTAAAAGGGTCACTCGTCACTTGTAGAAAATGGCCCGTGACACGAGTCAGCCTGTGTGACTTGTCAAGCCACATGGGCTGGCTCGAGGTTGGACTGACACTCCAAATGGAGCTCGGCCTGGCCTTGAGTCGGGCCAACTAGAACTTTTTTAGATCGAGTCACGAGCGGCTTGAGCCGACGAACTAATTGACACCCCTCCTTCCGCCATTCCATTCTTGAAGATGATATTCAATAAAGAACATTGTTGGAAATATTATTAGTTAAATATGCCACATTTAGTTGCTAAAAAATATAATATCTAGAGACGAGAGTAAGCTTACTATATTTATTTTTTGTGTGTTGTGTTTTAGTTTTGTTATTAACTCGTGTTTATTTTTCATTGTAATTATGTTTTAAGTTTTTTATTAATAAAACTATGTCAGTTAGAGTGGTTTTATTGAAAAAATATTTTACAGAAAAAAATATAGCATCATGGTATTCTGCAATTAGGTTGCAATGGAGAATACAGTCTGGCTATGCACCACAAATTGGAAGAACTCCATGCATGGGGACTGTCTCAAGAGATGATTCAGGACCAAATATTTCGGGCTTATGGCACTGAAAGTAATCTCAAGAACACTAAATTTATGCCAAAATTTGATGGTTTTTTTCAAAATGAAGAAAATTCAGATCAATATCTTGAAGAAAATGGCACAAAAAATAACCTGAAAAACAACAAATATTTACCAAAATCTGATTTTCTTTTCAATGATCAAGAAAAATCATCAGATTTATTTCTTGAAGAACGTGTCAGCAAAACTAAACGTAAACTAGTATATAGCAACCAGAAGGCCTGATTTTGATTTGCTAAAACTTCATTTCCTGGTTACTAATCATTTATTTCAAATTCTATATTTAAGCGTCATTAAATTATTTGACTGAATTTATGTCTGAAAAATAAACTTCTAGACACGAATAATCTAACATTTCTACAGTATTCATTGTTCAATTTGCAAATTTGATCGTCTTCTTTTCGAAGAGGTGTACTTGTATGATCATTTCTACTTTGTTTACAACTATGGATTTCGAGTTATCGTTCTTCTTGTTGTCATTGTTGCTAGTTTTCTTTTTGTTACCAGGATAATAATAATATGTATGCAATTGAATACAATTATTAATCAGTTTTTCCCTAAAGTTACATTTAATTAGTTATATTTAATTCAAGATTTTAGCCTATAACTAAAAAAATAAAATAATAATAAAATAAAATAAATGTCTTTTTAGGATTGCCACTCTTGTGAACGATGACTTAAAAAATCTATTTTACTTGAAGCCATTTTGAAAATAAATTTTAGGAAACACTCCAACGGTTTAATATTGATCAAATACCAAAGTAATTATGCTCTTTACAAACACATATCACCATGTAAAGTTTAGCTAACTCCAAAATCCCGTGCTCGAGATCAATACAATACAAAACAAAACTTGGCTAGCTACCACCTACTCTCAACTAATAAAGGAAATACACAATTGGCTCTTTTACTAAGTTGCCTTTAGAGCTGATACAAGGTTAATCTTACAATTAATTTTCTAAATGTCATTATAAAACCTATCTTACAAAACACAATTTTTAGAAATTAAAATATTTATAGGAAAATAGTTTATTAGTCAATACTTAAGAGCATGTCTAATAGGCTAGTGAATTGCACCAAAAAGTGTCACGTCATCTCAAACTGCTTATATGACAAGAAAAAAGACGAACGATAGTCCTCTTTTGCTCGTCACATAAAAAATAATTCACATGATTGCATGAAC
Organism: Olea europaea var. sylvestris; assembly: GCF_002742605.1. Taxonomy (NCBI): domain Eukaryota; kingdom Viridiplantae; phylum Streptophyta; class Magnoliopsida; order Lamiales; family Oleaceae; genus Olea; species Olea europaea. The sequence continues at coordinate 19,664,530 of NC_036238.1, forward strand.
TTTGCTGTATTTACAGAAAAATTGTACATACAACTTGACAGGATGTACTGTCATTGGGCACTGTCCAAAAAATGTAGTGCTGACACTTGTACATAGTGATTCGCTCTATATAAGTAGCAAAATTCTTATTGCATTAAAGATTTTTTGAGAAGAATTGGTTCTAGAACCCTAATCAACCCTATGAATAGAAATCGACAAGCATTAATTGCACAACCATAAAAACTAAAGCAGCCTGCATTACTTGCACCCTGCGTGACTTTTCAGGAAAGGAACAAAGTCCTCTTTATATGCTCACATGTGATTCTGTGAGTAACCAGTTAACAAACTTCCCCAAATTTCAAGCAAGGATTAACGTACTTAGTATTCAATTTAAATTGAGCATATAACACTATATTCTTTAATGTCCAATTAAAATCTGGTTGCAATGTTCACCTAGCATGAAAAATGAGATTGCAATAAGATTTTTCTTAGAGAACCAAATTGAATTACTCGAATTCTCTCAACACCCGTGTTGTGTCAAAAGAGTATTCATATAGTCGACTTTTAAGTTTATCAAGAATACACTTTTGTTAATATGCTGAAGTTTATTATGACTAAAAATGGGAAGATATTTTAAGAATCGACAAGTATATGTTGCTTTTTTTCCAAAATTTATGGCTTCAAAAGAAAGAAAGGGGTAGAGAGAGAGCAAGTATTAAAGCAAAAGCAAATACCAGATGCAAAAAGATGTATATATGGGATAGAAATCAAGCATTTCCATTTAAACATCAAAGAAGAAGTTAATTAATGAAGAGTCTCGCAAGTATTGGAAGCAGCGGGAGATCATCCACAGATGACAATAATATTAATGATGATCATGACGAGGTCTCCAAGTTGGCTATAGCATCGTTTCAAGCAAGAGAAGAAGAGATCGAGAGGAAGAAAATGGAGATGAGAATGAAGGTCGAATCTCAACTCACTCGCGCTGAAGAAGAAACCAAGCGTTTGGCACAAATTTGGGAAGTAGGTCCAACGAATTATTTCCATATACAATAGAGATGGACCATAGAATAGATTACTTTTTCTTCATTAATACTATTAGCAAACTTCGTCAAATACGCCATTATTGTCAATATTCACACGGTGGGAGAAAAACAATTGACTTTGTCGTTTGTTAGTCAAGCTTCGAAGGTCCTAATTACGGGAGATTTGAAGAACCACAAGTTGCAAATGACTCATCTCGACCTCGTTTGGTGATACCTTGTCGATGATTGTTGTCTCAACCTTATTTTTGTTCTCAAGTTGGATTTCATCAACAGTAAAAACCCAGTTTATAACATCATTTTTCTGCTATTTTAAGATCGACTAGTGTTGTAAAATATTCTATGATGCAGGAACTGGAAGTGTTAACGGATCCCATGAGAAAAGAAGTTGCCAGTGTACGTAAAAGAATAGACATGGCTAACCGTGACCTAAAATCACTTGGACAGACCTGCCAAAAGAAAGTAAAGACTTCTTTTTCCCAAAACTCCTTGTTAATATTTGGGAATATGAGATAAAATACAATAGGAATGACAACTTTTATTAGCATTAATCCATGATATATATAAATAAGCATATGCTTGGCCCCAATTTTTTAAAATTCATTTTTTCTGAACTTATTTTGAATTACAACTTTTCAACCACTTACTTTATCAATTTTAATCAAAATCCACTGAAAATCTAATTTTAGATTTTCAGCCAAACCAGATGTCTAAATAAATTTCTTCAAGATTGATGCCACTTAAAAATTTCAAGAATGTCTTGACAGGAGAGAGAGTATAAAGAAGCCCTGGAAGCTCTCCATGAAAAGAACAATGAAAAAACTCAGCTGACCACGACCCTCATGCAGGTAAAATTAACCTCACTTATTGAATTCAGATTTTTAAATATATTTACTACTCTTTTCTAATTATAAAATCAATTTTCTATTGTCATTTCCAGTTGGTGAATGAAAGTGAGAAATTCAGAATGAGGAAACTGGAAGAACTAGCCAAGATTGTAAATCCAAACACCTAATATACATTAAACTATTGAGTTCCTATCAATGTAATCTTGTGTAAATTCTTATTGTATCTTGCAATCTTACCATATATCAATGCAATACACTATTTTTATTTTTTCCCTAATGTCTTGGTTTATCTATTTATTTTTTGCGTAGTACTACGTGCTATACATTCAAGACATGGACAACACTGCATAATATAGATATAGCGTATCAAACTTAAAACACATCTTTTATTAGTACAAGAACTCTGAAGATTTCCACGCAAATTGCAACAATTTATCCATGAACGGGCTCGAATCAAACTTTATCTCCAAAGCTGATCGGGGAAAGAGAAGACCATATAAATGCATCGTGTAGGGAATATAAAAAAACTTCGGGAAAAAAATTGCATGGTATTTTCAGTTCGTTCTTACAGGTAATGGAAGCAATATGTCCGCAACTAGAAAATTAAAATTAAAAAATTGTATTAGAATGCGATAATCAGAGTGTCATAAAACAGAATAATCAAGAAACTATTGAGCCCTTTCTCTTGTACACACTCTCAATCCGACAGATCTTTTCAACCATCATCAAAAAAAGTAGAATGTTAAATTTAACGAAATGTTTAAAAAGGCAAATTGTAAAGCCAATGTTGCACAGGAAAGGCAGATGACACCAGCACAGAAGGGGGTTTCAAGAATTTTGACATTATGCACAAATTGAAGAAGTTAGATATGACACACAGGATTTTAATTTAAACCCGACTAAAATCAACCAGAAACAGATTAATAAGAAGCTCAATGAAACTAAACATCTCCTACCTGTGAAGCATTTCTAACATGATGGAATCGAAAAGTTTCGTTTCCACAAAAACCAGAAATCACACACTGTAAATTGGATCCAGCTTTTCCTCAGCTTTTCCTCTGCAACGATCAAAAACTACCAAATATTTATTCAAAGAAAATTATTATTTTATCTAATTATTGAAAGGAGAACCAAAAATATATATTAAGTTCAGAGGTGCTTTGTTTTTGTTTTTGTTTTTTTTTTTTTCCCTTTCCTGAAGATAGATTGATTGTAACATGTGATTTGAGGCTATCAACTCCTACTACAGAAGATGAAATAAATGAGATCCATTCTTCTCCATTTTGACTTTCAAAGTCAGATTTGAAGTATCAACATCATCTCCAAACTACAGTAGCATGGAGATTATTCAACTTTTGAACCTCAAGAGTGGAATCACTTTACAAAATTATCCTGGAAACTTGATATTCACTTTTATATAAAGAAAAAGACAAGCCAAAGAGTTTATTCTCATATGTGGAGGCAAGTAAGCAATCTCTGGTAGTCATGCAGTAATGGACTAAGCTCTTTCAATGTTATTGACCTTGGTGGACTTCATCCAGTGGTCACGAGGTGCCTGGACAATTTTTTAATGAATAAAGTGTCAGGAGACATGGCAGACGTGTGTGCATGGAGTCAAGTCTACTGAAACAAATTAGAAATCATTAAAAACCTCTATCTTTCCCACAGCCCCTTCACCAATCGCTCTTGATGCCATTTGGACCAATTCTGTCTTCCATTTCATCTAATGATTTTCTACGGATTAGAATGTAAAACTGAACTTTCTAATCTTTTCTGCAACTCTTGACACTGCAGATCCTTCAACTTGGCCTTCCTGTGAGAGAAGAATAAATTAGCAGCATGAGTTGTCATGGTGCATATGAATATGACAGACAGATTTTACTATGACTGTCTCTTTTTAACGTTTAGCAGGTTTTTTTAACTTTAAATCTGTTACCTTGCTGCAAGTGAAGATGCAGCAAAAACAAGCAGATTTTAATGTTTTGACAGTGCCCTTTCATGCCTCCGTTGCTGCATCTTGTTGAGTGTACGACATTTTGAAGGGTGGAGAAGTCAATTTGGCAATGAAAGAGACTTCTCTAAGACTAATATTCTAATGGTTCTCAGATCCATTTCACCTTTGATTCTTTTGTAGACTTCTTTCACGAGTAGAAAGCTTAAAAATGCATCTTTCTAGGTCTACTTTTGGTTATTGATCAGCGTTGGAGAACGCTTTGTCCCGCTTCTGTAAAGATATTTTACGTAATTGCAAGTATTGAGGGAAAAAATAATTTGTATACACTGATCGTGTCCGAAGCAAGCAATGGAATGTCAAGGAGATTGCAACAGCTCCTGGAGAAGATTGTGGAAAGGCAGATATATATATATATAAGAAATTACTATAAGAACGGACTGTGTAGCTATAGTCTCATTTGTTAATAAAATGAAAATAGACTCAAAAAGAAGTAGTAGAAGAAGATGGTTAAATTTTATAGATAGAATTTCAAATACAGGAATTAATATAGAATTTGAGCATATTAAAGGTCGTGATAATAAAGCGGCAGATATACTGAGTAGAATAATAATAGATAGAAATTATTAAACTTGTTTAACATAATTTTGTTATACAGATGACAACACCAAGGCCCTTAAGGCCAGGAATTCCACCAGGGAATTCATTTGCATCAAGTTCTTTACCTCAGACTGCATTTAATCAGAACAGACCAATGTTACAATACAGGATAAGGTTTGGAAACCTAGAACTTATAATTTTCTCAAATAGGAATATTTCCTTCAAAATTTTACCGCATATATCTTTATCTAGAGAAGAGAAATGTATTTTAGATAATTTATGGATTTCTTATAATAAGAATCCAAAAGATCAGAAATATTTTCTTGCATGCATGAATGCATTATCAGAACACTTTAGTCAGAACAATCAAAGATTTAAATTCTATGTTGTTATTAAAGGTAAAAATCCAGGAATTTTTCATTCTTGGATAGAAGTTTTAGACTGCATTAAAAATTTTCCAGATCCTCTTTATAAAGGTTTTACAAATTTCCAAGAAGTATTAGATGCAGCAAGACAGCATATAGGAATAAATTTTTATTTATCTCCTTCTTTAAAGAACTATTCTGATCCTCCATTAGACTTTTCTCCAAGTAAAGACCAGAATATTTTTTGCCAACATTGTGAGTGTATGCAGAGAAATTACAAAGTTATTAATGAAGTCAACCAGAATCTCTCATTAGAAAGAACCCAACTTCAAAAGAAAATAGCCCAACTTGAAAAAGAGATTTTGGATTTAAAAATCCGATATCCAACAGGTACTATGGAGCCCAAGAAGTCCATAGCTAGTCCAACCCAAACGGTAGCTGGTAAAGACTTATCAAATCCGTTAAAGGTTGTGGACTTACTAAAAGCCCAACAGACTCAGGGGACTGTTGATTCCTCTACTAAATCAGACAATCAGACTCAGTAGACTGATAAATCTGCTACAGAAAAAGATAAAGAGATTTGGGATCTTTTAGGACAGCCCAGTGGAAAATTTGATTACTTAGTGAAGTATAGTCCACCAGAACATTTTTCATTAGAACACTTTTCAAATAATTCAGATTTTTCACAAGCCCAAGAAAATCAGCTCAGTAAGGGAAAAGAAAAAATTGTGGCCCAAGATAGTCAAGACCCTTTATTTATTCAAGAAGCACAAGATCCTAATCCAGACACTGTTTCCTTAGAAAAGATTTTTGAAAAAATTGAAGAATTCCAGAAACAATCCAAAAAAGATGAAGGAACTTCTTCTAAAAAAAAGAAAAAGATTAAGAAGAAGAAAAATGATGAAGGACTGAAAGAACAAATCAGAGAGGCAGTGAACCAAGCATTTGAGACAATTTTAAAAAAGAATCATGGAGAAGAAAAAGAAATTGCAGAATGTCCAGAACAAAAAGAAAAAAATGAAGCCAGTAATTCCAGACTTTCAGATGAAGAAGAAGATCCACAAGAAGAAGGATACAATAATTCAGACAGTGGAATGTCATTTTCATCAGTGGCACGCCATAATCTTAGTACATGATCAGATCTTCAATAATTCAGAAAAGACAAATTTTGCCAGAAGAAAAGAAGAAAAAGGAGAAGACCCAAAAATCAAGATTGAAGACTTTTGGGGAAAGATGTAATGAATTCATTGAAAAAAGAAAAGATTCTCCGACAAAGAGATAAAATTTTTCAAAAGTAGGAAAGATTTTTAAGACTTTTAGAAAAAGTTGGTGAAACTTTTGATAAAAGAAAGATTCCCAACTGTAAACTTTTAAAAATTTTAGTAAAAGTAGGAACTTTCTTTCCACTTGTTAAATCTTGAATTGGCCAGAAGTTTCTCGGTGAAATGTGTGCCCTTCTCTCAAGGGTAGTATAGACTTTTTGCTCCCAAAAATTTTTCTATTTAAGGAATAAGTTTCATTCGGTTTAGGCAGAAGCTTACAACTTGTATACTCTCTGCTATCTAAAAAACCCTTTGAAACCTCTCCTCCAAAAAAATTCTCAATCCAAAAAACATTGTATAGCTGAATCATCCTTGTGAATATTTAAGGTATTCTTGTATTTTTTAAGTTTATTTTAGAACTTTAGGGACTTCCCGAAAGGGAAATCCTTAGTTGTAAATCTTTTAAAAGATGAATTTATAAATTCCTGATTTATGCTTTACTCTTTTGTTTATATTTTTATCTTTCAAGTAAATATTTGTTATGTTTATCATTTCATCCTATGCATATAATAAAAGCATAACTTGATTTCTAGAAGTCATACTGTTTTTAGGTTAATCCTGAGTGATCCAGATGAATGAAAACTTTTGGTCGGAGTGAGCCTTTTGATGTTTTCTAGAGATGCTGGGGAAAGGGAAAAAATTAATCTAAGAATTTTATAAGGGAGTACCACGGGTAACCTTATAAAAAGAAATCAGGTTCAAGTTTATATGTCATAGGTAGTGAAAATTTAAATGTAAAAAAAAAAGGGGGGATTTATAAATGATTCTTAAGAAAGATTTATAAAAAACTAAGGAGAGTACTGAGTATGATTAAAGTTATTAAAAGTTAAAAGTTTAAACAGCCATTTAAACCAGCATATTTAAAACAGCATACCCCCCCATTTGGTATCAGTGCATAGGAAATCAGGTAAGAAAATTAAATTTAATATCAGAAGACTCTAAAAGAGAATTAAAAAAGAAAAATTTTAGATTTATGCATTTAGGATTAATAGTTATAGGAATAAAAGGACTAATGAGAAAAACTTTAGGATGTAAGATTTTAGTTACTATATATGATGAAAGAATTAATAATATAGATAAAAGTATGATTGCTAGCACAGAAGTAGATATGAATAATAATAATGGAATAATTTATTGTAACCCGGATTTTTTATTAACTATTAAAGACTTTTCAGATAAAATTAAAATAGGAATCCAAACAAAAGGATATGAAGAAGTAGAAAGTGAAGATAATTTATTAATTAGCATAGAATTTTTAGGAAGATGTTCAAATAATTCTCAAACAAAATATAAGATTTATATAGACAAAGTAGTAAATTTAATGAGTAGTAAAGAAATTAATATGGTAAAACCTAAAGAATACTCATCAGAACAATTGGCAGGATTAGAATGGGACATGGATAAATTCTTAAAAAATCAAGAGATGATTATAGCACCACAAGAAGCATTAACTTATAAAGATATTCATGGAAAAACTAGCTTAAGATTTTTAGACTATAATCAAGTACAAAGACAGAATGATTTTGAAGAAGAAACCAATCCTGAAGAAGAACAAAATGAACCATTTCAAAATCAAGTTCACATAGAACTAATAGATGAAGAATTTGATAGAATAATCCATCCAAAAGAATTAGGAATGAATTTAGATAATAAAGAATTATTAGAATTAGAAGATCAAATGTACCTTAACAAAACAATTACAGAATCTGAATATTTATATTATGACCAAGAACAAAACATAAGAATAGGAACTATTAAAGAACATAATGATTCAGATAATTCAGATTTTAATTATATAAAATAACTTATGGAAGACTCAAATACATATAAAACTTTTAGTGACACTCCTTTTGATAGAACAGTTAAACATGAAACAATTGTCTATAGTGGAGGATTTCCTCCAAGAGGAGTTTATCCTTTATATAATAATACAGAAGGAAAATACATAGCAAGAGGAAGTGAAAGACCCTTAGAAAAGAAAATAGAATTCCAATCAGATCACAAAGCACATATTTTAAATATTACAGCACATGACCCACAGACATGGAATAATGTTATAGATGTTTGGAAGAATACTATAATAGGACATTATATTAGAAATTTTCAAGAAATGGAAGATTTAGATATGTATAGATATTTAGAAACATTTTTAGGAGAAAGTGTAAAAGCAATGTGGGAAGGATTCAAATTAGAAAAAAAAACAAGAATTTGAACAACTAGTTAGTATGGGAAGTAATCCTTATAATTTTGTTAATAAAATACAAATCTTAATAACAAGAGCAGATCCAAATTCAGGACATATGAGTATAAAAAGAAAAGTTATGAGAGATTTAGAACAACTTAGCCTTTATAAATGGACTAAAGGAAGATCTAAATTTCTTGATAAATTTATGATCAAATCTACTATACAATTCTGACTTGGATCTTCTAAAAATAAACTATGTAATTTGTGTTTATTATCTAAATTACACTTCACTATATTATTATCAACTGTTTGTACTTTTTTACTAGTATTTCTTAAAATTTCTAAATCTAAACATTCAAGCTTTCTATTGATATCCAGAGTTCTAAATCGTAGTAAATATGCTCTGTTATAAAAATATGTCTGTATTCTTCTACTAAGACTCTTTTTACCATGTTTTCTCTTAATTCAAAAGGTAAATATTTAAGAACTTTAAATATTTCTAAGATTTCAATTGAATCTTTACTCCAGGTTCCAACTATATTATCTTCCTCAAAATAACCACAAATATCTATACTATATTTTACTTGACAAGACAATCTATTATTTCTAATTCCTGTAAGTTCTAATATCATAATCCTTTTCTATCCCGATCACTACTTCCTTTTTTGCTCTGATACCAAATGGTGGGGTATGCTGTTTTAAATATGCTGTTTTAAATGGCTGTTTAAACTTTAAACTTTTAATAACTTTAATCATACTCAGTACTCTCCTTAGTTTTCTATAAATCTTTCTTAAGAATCATATATAAATCCCCCCCTTTTTTTTTATTTAAATTTTCACCACCTATGACATATAAATTTGAACCTGATTTCTTTTTATAAAGTTACCCGTGGCACTGCATTATAAAATTCTTAGATTAATCTTTTCCCTTTCCCCAGCATCTCTAGAAAACATCAAAAGGCTCACTTCGGCCAAAAGTTTTCATTCATCTGGGTCACTCAGGATTAACCTAAAAACAGTATGTCTTCTAAAAATCAAGTTATGCTTTTATTATATGCATAGGATGAAATGATAAATTTAACAAATATTTACTTGAAAGATAAAAATATAAACAAAAGAGTAAAGCATAAATCAGGGATTTATAAATTCATCTTTTAAAAGATTTACAACTAAGGATTTCCCTTTCGGGAAGTCCCTAAAATTCTAAAATAAATTTAAAAAATACAAGAATACCTTAAATATTCACAAGGATGATTCAGCTATACAATGTTTTTTGGATTGAGAATTTTTCTGAAGGAGAGGTTTCAAAGGGTTTTTTAGATAGCAGAGAGTACACAAGTTGTAAACTTCTGCCTAAAGGGTTTTTTAGATAGCAGAGAGTACACAAGTTATAAACTCCTGCCTAAACCGAATGAAACTTATTCCTTAAATAGAAAAATTCTTGGGAGCAAAAAGTCTATACTACCCTTGAGAAAGGCACACGTTTCACCGAGAAACTTCTGGCCAATTCAAGATTTAACAAGTGGAAAGAAAAGTTCCTACTTTTACTAAAATTTCTAAAAGTCTACAGTTGAAAATTTTCTTTTATCAAAAGTTTCACCAACTTTTTCTAAAAGTCTTAAAAATCTTTCCTACTTTTGAAAATTTTTATCTCTTTGTCGGAGAATCTTTTCTTTTTTCAAAGAATTCATTACATCTTTCCCCAAAAGTCTTCAATCTTGATTTTTGGGTTTTCTCCTTTTTCTTCTTTTCTTCTGGCAAACTTTGTCTTTTCTGAATTATTGAAGATCTGATCATGTACTAAGATTATGGCGTGCCACTGATGAAAATAACATTCCACTGTCTGAATTATTGTATCCTTCTTCTTGTGGATCTTCTTCTTCATCTGAAAGTCTGGAGTTACTGGCTTCATTTTTTTCTTTTTGTTCTGGACATTCTGCAATTTCTTTTTCTTCTCCATGATTCTTTTTTAAAATTGTCTCAAATGCTTGGTTCACTGCCTCTTTGATTTGTTCTTTCAGTCCTTCATCATTTTTCTTCTTCTTAATCTTTTTCTTTTTTCTAGAAGAAGTTCCTTCATCTTTTTTGGATTGTTTCTGGAATTCTTCAATTTTTTCAAAAATCTTTTCTAAAAAAACAGTGTCTGGATTAGGATCTTGTGCTTCTTGAATAAATAAAGGGTCTTGACTGTCTTGGGCCACAATTTTTTCTTTTCCCTTACTGGGCTGATTTTATTGGGCTTGTAAAAAATCTGGATTATTTGAAAAGTGTTCTGATGAAAACTGTTCTAGTGGACTATACTTCACTAAGTAATCAAATTTTTCACTGAACTGTCCTAAAAGATCCCAAATCTCTTTACTTTTTTCTGTAGCAGATTTATCAGTCTGCTGAGTCTGATTGTCTGATTTAGTAGAGGAATCAACAGTCCCCTGAGTCTGTTGGGCCTTTGGTAAGTCCACAACCTTTAACGGATTTGATAAGTCTTTACCAGCTACCGTTTGGGCTGGACTAGCTATGGACTTCTTGAACTCCATAGTACCTGTTGGATATCGGATTTTTAAATCCAAAATCTCTTTTTCAAGTTGGGCTATTTTCTTTTGAAGTTGGGTTCTTTCTAATGAGAAATTCTGGTTGCCTTCATTAATAACTTTGTAATTTCTCTGCATACACTCACAATGTTGGCAAAAAATATTCTGGTCTTTACTTGGAGAAAAGTCTAATAGAGGATCAGAATAGTTCTTTAAAGAAGGAGATAAATAAAAATTTATTCCTATATGCTGTCTTGCTGCATCTAATGCTTCTTGAAAATTTGTAAAACCTTTATAAAGAGGATCTGGAAAATTTTTAATGCAGTCTAAAACTTCTATCCAAGAATGAAAAATTCCTGAATTTTTACCTTTAATAACAACATAGAATTTAAATCTTTGCTTGTTCTGACTAAAGTGTTCTGATAATGCATTCATGCATGCAAGAAAATATTTCTGATCTTTTGAATTCTTATTATAAGAAATCCATAAATTATCTAAAATACATTTCTCTTCTCTAGATAAAGATATATGCAGTAAAATTTTAAAGGAAATATTACTATTTGGAATAATTATAAGTTCTTAGTTTCCAAACCTTATCCTGTCTTGTAACATTGGTCTGTTCTGATTAAATAAAGTCTGAGGTAAAGAACTTGATGCAAATGAATTCTCTTGTGGAATTCATGATCTTAAGGGCCTTGGTCTTATCATATGTATAACAAAATTATGTTAAACAAGTTTAATAATTTATATCTATTATTATTCTACTCAGTATATCTGCCGCTTTATTATCACTACCTTTAATATGCTCAAATTCTATATTAATTCCTGTATTTGTAATTCTATCTATAAAATTTAACCATCTTCTTCTACTACTTTTTTTTTAGTCTATTTTCATTTTATTAACAAATGAGACTATAGCTACACAGTCTGTTCTATAGTTATTTCTTTCTTAGATATACTAAATAACTCAAAACTATCTAATGCATAATTTATAGCTAATAATTATGCATCTATGCTACTTAAGTTTCCTTTCTCTTTATAATTTTCACTGTTATACCAACAAATTCTTTCTGTACTTTTATCAGTATATTTATTGGGTTTGCATATTAATATAGTTCCCCATCCTATCATACTTCCATCTGTCTCTATAATTAAAAATTCTGAATCTAATGGCATAGCTAATTCTGGCAAAGTTTTTATTTTTTCTTTTATTTGTTGGACTAATTTTATGTCTTCTTGGTTAAAGAATCTTTGTCCTGTAGGAGATGTTTTTGCATATAAAGGTCCTGTTATTTTTCCTAAATCTTTTATAAATGGTCTAGCATAATTTACTAATCCTAAGAATTTTTGAATTTGTTTTAAATCTTCTAATTTATCTGAAAATTCTAAAGCTTTCTTAGAAGAATTTTTGAATTTGTTTTAAATCTTCTAATTTATCTGAAAATTCTAAAGCTTTCTTAGCAATATGAGGTTGTAACTTTATTTTACCTTCTCCTATGTTAACTCCTAAAAAATCTATAAATTCTTTGAATAAAATCATTTTCTTCTTACTAATTATTAAGCCATGTTTGATAAATTCTGAAAATACTATTTGTAAATGTCCTCTATGTTCTTGTTTATTTTTACTAAATACTAAAATATCATCTATGTATACTATTACGAATTTACTATGTTTGTTAAAAATACTTTCCATCTTTCTTTGAAAAATACTAGGTGCATTCTTAATTCCAAATGGCATTACAAGCCATTCAAAATGTCCTTCTGGACAGGTAAATGCTGTCCATTTAATACTTTCTGGATGCATTTTTACTTGTCAAAATCTTGACTTTAAATCAAACTTACTAAAAATTTTACAATCTTGTATTTTATTTATTAACACTGTCTTGTCTGGTATATTATAAGCATCATCTATGGTATTATCGTTAAGTCTTTTATAATTAATTACCATTCTACTTTTTCCTCTAACAATTTCTGAATGTTTTCTGATTATAAAAGCTGCTGATCTATGAGGACTATCTGATTTTCTTAATAACTCCTAATTCTAAGAGTTCTTTTATATGTATTTTAAAATCTTCTAGGTCTAGGTTTGTGGCTTCAATATTCTTAGTTTTAATTATATATTCTGGATTTTTGATTTTAAGTTCACATAGGATTTTATCTTTTTCCCAATATTTTAGAACATTTTCACCTATAATTTCTATTTTTTCTAATCTAGATATTAAATTATTTATTTCTTGTTCTGTTATTAACATATCATAAATCTTTTCATTATCAATTAATTCTATAATTCCAAAGTCTATGTTTTCTAAATTATCTAATTCATCCTCTTTTAGAATTTCAAAGTCTATTTCTTTTAGATTGTCTTCTTCTATTAATTGACATTCTCTTTCTTTTTCACACTTACAGTTACTACTTCCACCACGCTTCTCTATGCACTCTGATGGGAAATAGTTAGTCTGTGTTGGTGTAAATAAGATATGTTTTTGTAAATGTAAAAAGTTTTTAGTAATTGTAACACTTCCATTATCTTTTAATAAAAAACTTAATCCTATAATAAAATCTGTATTTTTAATATTTAAAGGTCTAACCCAAATTGATTCTTTTGGTAAGGTATATTCTATACTTCTACCACAGTTTATCTCAAAATTGATCTTACTATTTGATTGTAATAATTCTGTGTAAGTATAAAGTTCTCCATCCATTTGTTGTGCTTCTATTGGTTTGTCTGAGTATGTTATATATTGTTTTGGAATTAATTTTTTATTAATTATACAATTGCTACATCCTGAGTCTATTAATCCTAAACATTTTATTTCATATTGTCCTATTCTTATATAACATTTTACCTTAATACTTTTAAATTTTTCTGGATTACATAGTACTTGAATATATTCTTTTTCTTTATATTCTATACCTTGACTATGTTCTTCTATTTCTATTGTTTTTCCTTTATTGTTATATTCTAACATTTCTATCTTATTTATGATAAATTTTTGCATTTCTTCTAAACTTTCTATTCTTTTTCTAATAATTTTTATTTCTGAAATTTCAATTTTTTCTTTTAAGATTTCAGAGTTAACTTCTTCTTTTTCAATAAAATTCTTTTCTTCTAAACATTTTATACAAGCTTCTTTATAACATTCTAAACATTTAGCTCTAAGTTTTCTAACTGGGTACCAATTACATAAATAACAAGCTATATTATCTACTCCTTTATATTTTTGCCAATTATGTAGACATTCTATAGTTATACTATTCATTAAATTTAATTCTTCTTTTGATTCTGATCCTTCATGTAATTTTATATTAGAAAATTCATCTATTATTTCATAATCAGATTTTTTATTTTCTTCTAAATTTCTGTCTTCTATCGATATAATACTATAAATAGATTCTTTATCTGAAATATATTCATCTAGTTGTATTAGATCTTCATTAGTGCATTCTATTAATGTACACTTTTTATCGTAGTTATTTATTCTTTTTGGACAAGTTTTGGATAAATGTTCATTACTATTACAGACATAACAACTAAGTCTATTTTTATAAATTCTTTCTGGTTTAAATTTTCTGACATGTCTTTTTTCATCTAAGTATGGTTTTCTTTTATTAGATTTTCTAAGAAAATATCTTTTCTTAAAAGGTCTTTTATTCTTTCTTTCTTTATTACTGTACTTATTTTTTCTTGAACTAGAGGCTCCATAAGTTTGTAGGGGTAAAAATGTCTTTACAAAATTTATAGTCTGTCTTTTTAAGTTGTTTTTGAATTTGTAATTCTACACATTTATCTTCTAAACATCTTATTACATGTTGTATTCTTTGTCCTATACTCCATTATTTTTCTGGTTCTTCTTTTACTGCTGGTAAATTATTCCATTTATCTGTGATTTCTAATCCTAATGGTTCTGGTAATTTATAAAATAATTTATTTCCTATTTCTTGATTAAATGTATTTCCTGATATTGAAGTTAAGTAATGATACTCATTTAAAAAGTTCTTAACATATCTTCCTTTAGTCTATTTATAAAGGCTAAATTGTTCTAAATCTCTCATAACTTTTCTTTGTATACTCATATGTTCTGAATTTGGATCTGCTCCTATTATTAAGATTTGTATTTTATTAATAAAATTATAAGGATTACTTCCCATACTAACTAGTTGTTCAAATTCTTGTTTTTTTTCTAATTTGAATGCTTCCCACATTGCTTTTACACTTTCTCCTAAAAATGTTTCTAAATATCTATACATATCTAAAACTTCCATTTCTTGAAAATTTCTAATATAATGTCCTATTATAGTATTCTTCCAAACATCTATAACATTATTCCATGTCTGTGAGTCATGTGCTGTAATATTTAAAATCTGTGCTTTGTGATCTGATTGGAATTCTATTTTCTTTTCTAAGGGTCTTTCACTTCCTCTTGCTATGTATTTTCCTTCTGTATTATTATATAAAGGATAAGCTCCTCTTGGAGGAAATCCTCCACTATAGACAATTGTTTCATGTTTAACTGTTCTATCAAAAGGAGTGTCACTAAAAGTTTTATATGTATTTGAGTCTTCCATAAGTTCTTTTATATAACTAAAATCTGAATTATCTGAATCATTATCTTCTTTAATAGTTCCTATTCTTATGTTTTGTTCTTGGTCATAATATAAATATTCAGATTCTGTAATTGTTTTGTTAAGGTACATTTGATCTTCTAATTCTAATAATTCTTTATTATCTAAATTCATTCCTAATTCTTTTGGATAGATTATTCTATCAAATTTTTCATCTATTAGATCTACGTGAACTTGATTTTGAAATGGTTCATTTTGTTCTTCTTCAGGATTGGTTTCTTCTTCAAAATCATTCTGTCTTTGTAATTGATTATAGTCTAAAAATCTTAAGCTAGTTCTTCCATGGATATCTTTATAAGTTAATGCTTCTTGTAGTGCTATAATCATCTCTTGATTTTTTAAGAATTTATCCATGTCTCATTCTAATCCTGCCAATTGTTCTGATGAGTATTCTTTAGGTTTTACCATATTAATTCCTTTACTACTCATTAAATTTACTACTTTGTCTATATAAATCTTATATTTTGTTTGAGAATTATTTGAACATCTTCCTAAAAATTCTATGCTAATTAATAAATTATCTCCACTTTCTACTTCTTCATATCCTTTTATTTGGATTCCTATTTTAATTTTATCTGAAAAGTCTTTAATAGTTAATAAAAAATCTGGGTTACAATAAATTATTCCATTATTATTATTCATATCTACTTTTGTGCTAGCAATCATACTTTTATCTATATTATTAATTCTTTCATCATATATAGTAACTAAAACCTTACATCCTAAATTTTTTCTCATTAGTCCTTTTATTCCTATAACTATTAATCCTAAATGCATAAATCTAAAAATTTTCTTTTTTAATTCTCTTTTAGAGTCTTCTGATATTAACTTTAATTTTCTTACCTGATTTCCTATGCACTGAATAGATACTTCTCTACTATGTCTGAAAAATTGTGTTTTTGTTTCAAAAATTCCCCTATTATATAATATTTCTGGGTTGAGAATTCTTAATCCATTAGTCTGAAATCTTTGATAATCTTGTTGAGGATCTATAATTTCTTCTATATTTTGATTATATTGAACTGATCTGTTTAAGACTCTTTCTATTATATTTCTACTTATGCTTGAAGTACTATTTCTAGATGTAGATGCTTCTTCATTTATAGTTCTAGACCTTCCTAAGAAAGGATTGGTATTCATCTTGAAAATTTATATTCTTTAGGTAATTTTCTAGTTACCTTTTCTTTTCCTGTTTCTCTGAAACTTAAATTTTCTAATGTAGATGTTAAGGCTTTTAAGTTTTTTTCTACGTTTGATGTGGTTCCTATTTCTATTTCTTTAGATTTATTAGAGTCTAAAATTCTTTTTATTTCAGTTAAATCTACCTTAGATGGTATTTTTTCTAATTTAACAAGTTGTTCTAAAATACTAGAATTTTGATTTTTAATATAATCTAAAGATTCTTTATATTTTTAATCTCTTGATCTCTAACAATAATATTTTCTTCTATGATTTGGGTTAGACCTTTAAATATTAAAGATACAGATTTTATTATAGGATTAAGTTTTTTATTAAAAGATAATGGAAGTGTTACAATTACTAAAGACTTTTTACATTTACAAAAACTATATATATATATATATATATTGTACAACGGTTTAACATCAAAGCTTTTTAAAGATGGAGAAGTAGAGGAGAAAATAGGTTTTCAGGTCTTTACCTTGGCTCCAGGCCATCATTTGCCATGGTTGCATTCCTACTTTCCGACATAACTTCAGTTGGAGATATCCTCTTTGCAATAGGGTCCCCTATAACCAAGAATCTACAAAGACTAAGATTCAACTAATAAAGTCAAATTCACAAACACCTATAAAAAAGAAAAAACAAAGAAAAATGCCCGAATATAAATAAGAATTTATCCAGTAAGATTATGACACCTTGCTTCCAAACATCAAGAACAAGCTGGAACAAATGAACATGGTGAACCATATATAATAAAGATTAAGAGAAAATAATAGGTGCCTATGACACAAATATTATTTTAGCAAAAAATATGGTGGCATGCTCCAACTTTTATTGCAATTTAAGATTTGCAGAGAAATTCAAGTGGAAATGGATGGACAATTTCGCAAAAAAGTTGTGTTATAAATAAATTACCAACTATCAGAACATCGTTGAGAAAAGCAACTCTAAATTTGAAGTGGCTGTCCATGTAAGTTTGTCATAAAATAATCATGTTGTAAGAGAACTCAACACCTTCAGGTACGAGCAACCATAGGTCGTGGGTTGACTTTCTATCAAAGCCGCCAAATAATAACTAACGTGAACCAACACAGTTCATAGAATGGTATGCTCAAGCAGCTGGGGGTTCATTGCTAGTTGGCAAGCGTTTCCACCGCGCAGATACTAAATGCAATCATAAAATAATCATGTTGTAAGAGAACTCAACACCTTCAGATACGAGCAACCATAGGTCATAGGTTGACTTTCTATCAAAGCCGCCAAATAATAACTAACGTGAACCAACACAGTTCATAGAATGGTATGCTCAAGCAGCTGGGGGTTTATTGCTAGTTGGCAAGCGTTTCCACCGCGCAGATACTAAATGCAATCATAAAAAACAAAACTTTCAAAAACTTGTGCAAATAAGAAAAAAGTACAAGGGTAATGAAATTCACAAAACATTCTGTAAATTATATATTTTAGAGGAAGGGAAACTCTCTCCATCATGGGGAGCAGGACGAAGAAAAGTGGGAACCTTATTGAACATGTGTTCAGATCAACAATGTAAAACGAGCTCTACGATATCGTAAGAAATACAAAAATCAAGACAGGAACTGGAAAAATCACAATCACCATCAGGTAGTGTTAATCCAAAGTAAACCACCACCAGCTAAGTAAGGGCAGATGCATAATACTGACCCCTGTCTAGAACAAGACAATCGTTGTGATAAACATCATAATGGCTCAACCAACCACCAGTTCCACGCCCTCCAAATAATAAGAGCTGAAAAGAGAGAATATTTGTCAGTTATCCTTCATGAGTACAAGAAAAGCGACAGGTGTCATCAAGACTGGCAGGGGTTTAGATTCTCTTCAACCTCAACAGATTATTCTACGGGATGAATAAAGCTACTATAAATGCTATCTCCACACAAATCATAAGTAGCTTTATAAGCCTATAACACATAATTTAAAGTTCACAAAGTAAATAAAAATTTTGTTCAATTATCGTCATGCTTAAGTCAACGGGCCCAGGAGATTCAATAAATGTAGCATACACTAATTCATGACACGTGAACCTTTTGAAATGCATCTGTTAAGGAAATTAAGCATCCATGGTCAAGACAAAAGGTGCAGATACCATCTTGACCACAGAAATAAAGCTTCAAATCCTGAGTTTCTTTTAAGCAAAAATTTATCAATAATACACCAAATGAGGAGCCGATTCAAGCACAGAAAGTCATAACAGTTACATAACTGAACATCAACATAACCCTCCCATTTATCCCGAAGAAATGTAAATTCAAAATAGCAAAAAAAGCCTCGAAACCCTCAAATAAAATGGTATAATTTCCTCCAATGTCTCTAATACAGGTTCCTTTCCACTACCCTCTTAGTTACTAACATCATGTGTGAAAAACTTAAATGAATATGACATCTATAAACAACAAAAGAAATCAGGTATTTACATAGTGCCCTCCAGATGTGATGGTGTGTCCACAGTAGGGTGAAGGAGCTTGACCAGGAAGCTTCAGTTGTGTCCATCCAGGAGTTTCATTTCTTCCTCCCACAGTAAAGACATGAAAAGACAGATTAAGCATACAAAAAACAGTTTTCAAAAAGGACACATAAGCCAATGAACGGATAGAGTAATGGAATTATTATTATATAATAATTATTCATTTTCTATGATAGAAATAGCTACGAATGATGTGACTAATTTACATACACATGGGACATGCTGACAGATAAATGCATAGGAAAATGATAAAATAAAGAAACTAAAAGTGGGTTTTAACCTATGAAATGCAAGGAGCGATCTTAAAAAAGTATAGGACAACAGACTTATGGAAGACATAGTTTCATTATTACACATATAAAACATTCTTTTAAGCATACTCTCCTTTGCTTGACTGACTACTTACAAAACAAAAGAAGTATCTTCCTTGAAACATCAAGATGAAGTTACATGAATTACAACATAGGTCAAAACTCATTAATAAAGAGGAAAAAAAATGAAATGGAGAAAGTAACCTTCTTCAATAACGCCCTTTAAAGCCCACAGATCAGCCATGATTGGTCCGCCACCTCCTACAAAAGTTTGAAAGATAACTAACATCCAGAAAGAATGAAGAGGAAAAACCAGTATAGCTATTCATGAACACTCATTCAAAAAAATAGAAACCCCTGAAGGTTGTCTTGCGTCATTTTACCAAGATCATTGGGCCTCAAAAAAGTTCATAAACAAATTACAGAGTTTGGATCATACGTTCATGAATTTGGCCTCGAGAGTAAGGTGAAAGAATGCTGAAATGGTCAAGAGAGGTGCATGCCATCAGCATTTTTCGAGTCATGGCCTAATGTTTAGTGGTTATCAGGTATCCAAATTGCAGGCCAGACATGAGGGATCATACTCTCTTTCTTCCACGGACATGACTGATGTAAAAAGTGAATTTAAATACATGAAATTATATAATTGGACAGGGAAAATTATAACATGTTTGCAGATCGTATGATACTATTTTGATGTAAAAATATATTATACATTTAAATACTATGCATTTTAGAAATTCCTGTTTTAGCTTATGACTTCCATTTAACTTCACATTGTAGTTGTTCAATTAACAGACATTAAAACTTAAAAATTATGATTAAAACCCTAGCTCCAGAACTGTATTGTTGATGAAGCATTGAATGATATAAGTTTAAGTAGAATGTTAACATCAGATTTGCTTATATGGTAATAAATGTTAAAGCAGATTCAGCTAAACACAATTCTAATATTCTTTCAAACATCCAATTTGGTGGAGTTCTTACCCATTCAATTTGTTGAAATCCAAATGAAACACTGCTTTCCGAGATTGTATTGTGATATGCTAGAGTGCAGCAGTTTACTTACATAAGCAAGCACAAATTCAGTTGTTCAATTGATATTACTTTAGCATATGCCATAGTGCACCTAAAATAAAATAATATCAGAACACAAAAAACAAATTAAAAAGGGAAAATCCTTTGGCCATGTTAGTAGTAGCCAAAAGATGCTAAATTACGTCTACCACCATACATAAGCAACCACTTCTCCACCATTGTTACAGAATGCCCACATCTTGGAAGAAGTATTGTTCCAGAAACCGACAACTCAGTGCACTCTAATGAAACTGTTCTAAACGCATATCAAATATTTAAGAGCTTGATATGGTAGGTTTAAGTAACAGCAACAGAAAACTTAGCAAAAGTGAAACATAAACAATACTTGTGTCTAGGACATAGACGTCTGACAGCCATTTCTTACCATCTCAACACCATACCTGCACAAAATTCAACGGATCTTAAGAAAACAAATCAGATGAACCAATAGAATACCATAAACCAAAAAGTATACCCTTACTTACATAACAACTTTACGAGCGACAATGGCCAAAGTAGCTGCAAAATCCCTTGGAGAAGGAAAGTCACCAAAACTTGAAAGCTCTGACCATTGCCATACATCTGTCAACCAATAGAACATTGACTAAGCATTTTAAGATCCATTTACCCATCACCATTGATTGGCTAAGCTAGGAACTAATAGAAGCTCGCCAGTATCTAGGACCCAAAAATCTCCCAGACATGTAGCTAACAGTGATCACAAACCTTTTACTACCAGACCTCCCACCAAAAATTTTACTCACTTCTTATGTCCCTTGGGATACAGTTCAACTGGTGGATCAATCAACATTGGCTTGCTTCCAACGACAGGGTGGAGAGTTTGATTCCTGGTGGAAACCTAAGGCCAAAAATTTGGTATGGAGTAATCATTGTAGAGGAGGGTCTCTTGTGCGCAGAAGTGTACAGTCAATGGGGGAAACTTGTGATCCAGTTGAGGCATAATCCTCGATTTATCCCTCCAAAATTCTAGAGGCATGGGTCTTGGAGGTCCAGAATGTAGTTTGGTGTAAGTTGGAATACGTGGATATCAAAAAAAAAATGTGACAATCAAGTGAAACTGCAATGTGGAAAGCTCGTGGACTTGGGCCCACTAGCCCATCACAATATTACCTGTGCACTCTGGCTGAAACCACTTGTTATCTGAAACATCCAAACTTTGAACCTTATAATATGGAGAAAAAAATTAACAAATGATTTTTCTTGAAAAAGTATGTTCTTTACTTCTTGAATCACCTGTCCTTGTTATTGTGGTGAAACACTCTATGATCAGTTTAGATTCGATAGCTGAGAAGCCGTAATGAATGAAAATGATCTCAAAATATATTAAACTACAATATTCAGTGATACATTCAGCATTATTTGGGAGAGATTTTCTCGAGGAAAAATATTTTCTTTTGGAGAACGTGTGATTTAAAAACAGCGAAAAGTTAAGGGCAAACGTGAAAATTCCTAAAGCTTCCCTTACTGCAAATTAAACCAACGGTAAATAACCTAAATCCTCTATGATTTCATAATTTGCACGCAAGAAATGATAAACAAAATAGATAAAAGGAAGAAACTAATAAAAAACTAAACTCATTTCCTCACCTTCGAACAAATTATTTCAAGTTTCAGTTTTTAATTTAAAACTTAAATTAATTAAATTCACGCAATTCCTGAGCGTACGGTATACTTGTAACCTATTGACAAACCCAACCAGATCGAGCACAATTCAATGCAGTTGATTTTGAAGATTAAAATAGTGTAAAAATAATAAAAAAGAGTAAATAGAATACCACTGTCATAAACAGTGACATCATTGAGGAATTTCTTGTCGATTAGACCTCCGAACGCCACGATCTTCGAATTCCCGATGTTCACAGCTGTGTGACCACTGCGAGTCAATCAGACAGTATTTGAACTTTGAGTAGCAATCAAATCAGCATGTGTGCCTAGTCGCTCGGATTATACGTTCTATAAATTTATCACGTATCACGTATGAATAGAGGGAGAGCAAGTGCCTTCGAGGTTGGGGAAGAATTCCAGTAAAATCTGAAGAAGAAGCTCGAACCCAGTGATAGGTCTTCATCTCTCTCGACCGAGCACTTGCAGCAAAGGGAGCATTGTTTCTTGAACTGCGACCTCAAATAGGATCGTAGGTACCACTCGGACGAGAATAACTTCAACGAGATGGTGCACCTTTAAGGGAGCGCCACCTGGCGAGTGGCCCACCACACACCCGTGTCGACTATGTGATTGTCGGGACCTAAGACGAAATTCGTAAAATAGACCCCCTGACGAAATCAACGTAAATGTAAAATTTTATAGTATATTATGCTTCCGGGCGAAATCAACGTTAATGTAAATTAGTTAATACGTGCGTCGGTGCAATTGTTCATCCTACAATAACCAATTATATAAGTCGACCATGCTACAATTATATAAGCCGACAAGATTTCAAACATTTTCAATCTCTTCAATAACAAGTTAGGGGCAAGCATTACTAAATTGAGAAGTGAAATTTCAACGAAAATTGTGGAATCATACCCTTTAGAATTTCACTGTCACAACTCACGAGTTTGAAATAAAAAATTTAATAAAATTATGATATTTTAATTTACACATTATCAAATTTAAGTAAAATTAAATTTAGGGCATTGAGCAGAAATTATGAAATGACACGATGTGGAACTTTGAGAATTCCACTGTCACAACACACAATCCTGAAAGCAAAATTTAACAACAATCAAAAATCCCAATTAATTGTTGTCGATAAATTTAAATTATATGTGAAGATAAAGTTTGGTGTTGTTTAAGCATTGGAATTAATAAATAAAGATTTACCCGTTATGAAAACCATGGCTAAGGTGGCTAGGTGATTAGGTGAGCATCTTTTCAATGTTTTCATTGGTTCAAATTCCTAAATAATGCTCTATTGGAGACCTCTCTCTTTGGCCTTTGCTTCCATTCAATCTCGTGTTCACCGAATTTTCATACGGTTTATTGTTTCATAAAAATTACATATCAGCGTAAAAGGAGAGGAATGAACTCACAACTAAGATTCCTACAAATCATAGAGCTCATTGCAATGCACAAATTCTAGGAATTTAATTCAACAGCCTAGTACCCACAGCCACAGACCACAATACCCAAAATTGAAACTCCATCTCAATTATCACTAATAATAAAGTAACTGGAGTGATTGCTGTAATTAAATTTGGCATTATATAATACCATTGCAATGGTTAAAGGTCTCAAAAGGATCATCACTCATCAAGTAAACACTCAACAATTCTCAACAATTTATTAAAACATAAATAATAAATTTTCCTTCTCCACAAACCTCATAAAATCTTTAAGCAAAAAAAATTACCAAAAACCCGTAATTTTCATCAATTTACTCAAAAAGATGGAATGAAGAAAACTATCCAAAAGGAGATAATAAATAATTAATTAAAAAGAGAAAATTGTGCCTAAGTTTTAGACAAACATGAAATCACATTGAAATACAATACTGTAATAACATAAATATATTATTTTCACAAACATTATATAATTTTAAGTACCTTCATGCTCCAGTAATTAGGAATAATTGTCCCTCAAGATTCTCGACAAAGTTCCACAACGAAGAAGATGAAAATTTATGTTTTGTGTATATTCATTTATTCATATGCGCAATTAATTATATGTTAACATTAATATAAGAATAATTAATGATTAAATTAAATAGAAATAAAAAAATAAAATGTAATAAAAAGAAGAAAAATAAAGAGGAAGTTTCAGTTGAAGAGGCTGTGGGTTTTTTGCTCCATCTAAATTCTAATTACCCTATTCAATGAATTCAATGCAAAAAAATAAGAAGGAATACATACAAGTAAGCAGACACGCACTAGGCAGTGGCGTGGGTAACGTGGGTTGCCGTTCTCTGGTTGTTTCTTTCTCGCCTCTTCTCACCTCTCGCAATCGGGCAAACGGAAGGGAAAAAAATAGGGATTATGTATATATTAAAAAAAAATAAGGCTCCCTAAATTTTTGGACCAAAAAAAATGAGGCCCCTATATTTTTGGGCCTGAGGCAAGGGCCTCACTTGCCTTGCCTCGGCCCAAAATCGGCTTGGCATTGGACTGTACAACCAGTGGGCCATCAGTAGAGGTGACGCCTTGGCATTGGACTGTAAGACTGCCTTATTGAGGATCCAATACAGTTATGTTTGTTTTATTTAGGTTTCTTATCTCAGTCCCCATTTGGCCTCAATTTTGTGGAAATGAAAATGAGTGATGCTACAAAAAATCGTATATGTTAATTTCCTAAGTTTGAGAACTTTGAATGAATACGATCTTAGTCTTCCGATTCCTGAAACAAAGGCAATGAGGTATGTTCTCGTCGCCCCTCCGATACTTAAGTCAGAAAGAAAATTATATACGTGAGACTATAAACTGTAGAATAATGAAAACGTACCTGAATGATGACCTACGATTCTATATTTATAGTGGTGGGTGACATTCTCCTAGTAACTAGCTAGGTATCCCTATGCCACAGAGTCCTATTAGGGGAAAGAGTTGGACCAATGCCATAATTATGTTTGGGATAAAGTCCTTGCGGGAGTAAAGTATTAAAGTAGTCACGTGGGGCTAGAATTCCAAGCACATTAGAATCTTATTAGATTGTTGATGACATCTGTCGTGGGTCATAAAGGAAGTTCAATTCCCAAGGACCACGCATGCTCGAGGAGGTAAATTACAAAATGAGAGCATCGTACAATACAAGTCGTTGAGCATGATATCCCAAGGATGGCGATGCCGGATCACGACAATGGTGAAATCTCAAGGGGAGTCATTTCAAGTCTTCGAGGTGTACTGGTCGAGCTTAGCCAAAAGTTAGCATATCATTGGCCCCTGTGCATCCGTCCCTGGGATCGAGATAAAGACGCTATGCCAGTGGACGAGATGCATAGAGCTTGATTTTCGAGTGGTGGTGTCATCGAGGTTATAACGTTTCTAGGAAGAAGTCAGAATGCTAATGACGTGAGCACGAACCGTCGTAGTGAAAAAATGAAGTGTTTTTTCAATGGACGACACGTGGCGAGGGTCAAAGACTAAGATTGATGTGACCTTTGGTCTTCCCCCTTGGTCCTATAAATATACCCTTGGCCCTATTCATTTTCCACTTCTTATTCTCTGTGAATCTTTTCTTGCGAGGTCGAGCTCAAGCTAGAAAGATAAGATTTCAATTTGAGCATCGAGTATCTGAGGTAAGGTTCGAGAACCTTAAGTTATTTTGTGAAAAGTTTTTAAAATATAAGGATGTCGAGTACCGAGAGTGATCGAGGATTAGAGGCTTTGGAGGGATCTGAGGAGGAGGGGACACAACTCATTCCTATAGCTCTGCCTTTAGATGCTAGCCTTAGAGAGCATGGTAGTTTCGAGTTTGTATACCCAGACGTTTCTCGTGAGTTTAAGGAGCATTTAGCAATGCAAGTGGCGAGAGAGTTCGGGCTTATGCCTTATAATGACTGCAGGTCACCTGATCCCGAGGATAGAATGGCTAAAGCCCGGGACGGTGAGTTCATAATTTTTAGTGATTCTTTGAAGGTCGGGTTTAGGTCGCCGATGCATCCCTTCTTTGTAGGATTTTTGGTCGAGTACTCAATGTTCCCAGGGCAGTTAATGCCTAATGGTTGGAGGATGCTCGTCTATTTTTTTATTGTCTGTAGGTGTCTAGGTATAGTTCCTAGCCTCGACCTGTGTAGAGTAATGTTCGAGCTAAAGCAACTGTCTAGGTTTACATGCTTCGCCTACATTTCTTCTCGAGGTCGGTTTAGGACACCGAGGATACCGAGCTCGTTAAAGGGGTGGAAAGATAAATGGCTCTATGAATAGCTCGAGATCCCGATCTCCCTTTTTGGCCTTTGTGGGGATTCTCGAACACAGCAAAGTTCTGTGAGGGTCGAACCTACTTCTAAACTTTGGGGAGAGAGAGAGATCGGCAAATGTTATAGGATCTCGAGCTGCTGGTGTACGAATTGGATGATATCCTCGGGGATGATGTCCTCAATTTAGCATGTGTAAAAGGCCTTAAGGGTAGGGAATTTAATCTTCTGGCTATATATTCCATTTTATCTCGATCATATGTACGCACCTAATGCTTAAAATTTTTTGCAGAGAACATAACATTCGATCCATCAACTCTCCGTCGGGCTGTAAGCTCTAAGTCCGAAAAACCCCAAGCTCGAGCTCCTGGACAGAAGAAGGGGAAGAAATGACCTAGAGTTATTTCCACAGATATCTCTCATCGAGAGCCTGAGGAATCGTCGAGTTCCAGACCTCCTGCCCCGAGCCATTCAGTACCACGATGACCAATGAGCTCTCCTCGACCTCCCACGGGCCAGCATCAGCAGCTTTTTTCCTCGGGTGACGCCCGAGGTCGTTGACCTCGATGATGACTCAATTCCTCCGGTGGCCTCGATAATCGAGGACTTCGAATATTGTCACCTCGTGTTGAGCATCGTGGTGAAGTACAGGGGCGACGTTGGGTTCGACGAGGGCATGAAAGCCATCGAGCTTCTTACTTTAAAGGTATTGATATTTATCTATCAAAATTTGATGTGATTTTCCCGTTCTTATGCTCATTTTTTAATGACTTCCAGACACTCAATGTAGCTCGGGGACTGCATTTGCAAGGGATGGACGAGTGCTACAAGGTGCAAGGGTTGATCGAGGCCGTTGAGCTTCGAGATAAGAAGATGGATGATGCTGAGATTGCTCAAGCCCAACTTCTGAAGGAGAGGGATGATGCTAGGCTCGAGCTTGGGAAGGCTCGAGATGAGATCTGCGCTGCAAAGAACGAGGCTGAAGAGCTAAGACTCGAGCTTGAACAATTGAAGAAAGACCTTGAGGCCCGGGTTGAGGGGGCTCATGCTTCTACCATCGAGGACTTTAAAAAGTCCAAGGAGATGGATAGGTTGAAAGGTGAGTACGCATTAGGCTCATACCTTCATGCCTTGAAGGAAGCTCGAGCCTTTTCAGATTGAAGATGCCAGAGGTTGATCCCGAGGACCTCAAGACGATCCCGGAGATTGCAAACAGCCTCGACCTTTTAGATTCTGAGGAAGCGGGCGAGGATGCTCCCGGGGATGATGATGTTTTGGAAGAAGACAACCCTATGCTCGGGGATGAGGACTTGGATTAGTAATATCCCACCCCCAAACTTTTCGAGGATTTATTTTGACTGATGTAACTCTTGTAATTTCAAACATGGTGCCCGATGATTAATGGGCCTTTTTTTCTTTGTTGAATGAATAACCCTGCCCCTTTTTATCTTTTTCTCTTTTACTTCTCGAAGATTTAAGATATTTATGCTCGACCACTGCATATCCTCGTGTGGACTTATCCCAAGGATATAATGGCAATTAATCCTACTTATAAGCTCAACCTCATGACGCAAGGAACATATCTCGACAAATTTATTTTGTTTTCCCGACGTCTGAATAAGGATTATAATCTGCTCAAAAATCTTGATGACTTAATCAATATGAAGTTTCAAACAGAGGCAATAGCTCGATCTTAGGGTAATTCCTTAATATAAAAAATTATCTCGAGGACTAAATTGTAAGAAATAACAATTGTAATTGACGTTTAAAGCTCGATCATTATATTGGGGCTGACTTATATCGGCGACCTGGCGTACAAGTAACAAGCTTGATCGTAACCTTGGGTCCTTATCCCAAAGATTCTGTTAAGCACAGATCGGATGCTCAAAGTGATGAAGCTCGAGCAATACGTCACCTTTGATGACTGATCTTATTCTATGTTCTTGAGGTTTACGGTATTCCTGATCTATGAAAGTGTGATTCCCGAGCACAGTTCGGGCCTTTTTAATGAGTTTTGTGACCTTCGTGCTCGGGTATTTTACTTGGTATTGTTTGCCCTGATTGGTATTTCATATGTACTTGGGCAAGGCTTTGATTTACTTGCTCGGGATAAGACTTTGATTTGCTTGCTCGGGGTAAGGCTTTGAATGTGTAGTGATCATATCATCGAATTTAACTTTAACTGTAATATATTCTATAAATGGACTTGGCACGCAGGCCTGATAAATTTTTAAAAAATAGAATTGGCACGCAGGCCTTATTAATGATAAAAAGTAGACTTGGCTCGCAGACCTTATTTCTAAAATATGGTGGAGCGAGTTACTTGTAATATACATTTAAGTTTTCGGTGTTCCACAGCCTTGGGAATGGTCTTCCTGAAGTATCCTTTAAATTGTATGCACCTTCTGGGAGCTGTCGTATGACTTCAAAGGGCCCTTCCTAAACTAGTTTGAGTTTTCTCGGAGCATGATCAGTGGCTTCAGCCCTTCTCAACACCAAATCTCCAACTCCGAATCTTCGCGACCTTACCTTTCTATTGAAGTACTTTGCTATTCTCTCTTTCTAAGAGGCCATTCTTAAGGCTGCCTGATCACAAACTTCTTCCAAGAGGTCGAGATGTTTTGTGGTGCGCCCTGCTTCTTTGAGATCAAATCTTCTCTGGCTGGGTAACCTGATTTCAATAGGAATGGTCGCTTCAATTCCAAAAGATAACATGAAGGGGTCTCTCCAGTGGCGGTCCTGTGGGATGTTCTATATGTCCAAAGTATGGAAGGCAACTCGACGGACCAGGAACCTCTTGCATCTCCAATCCTTATTCGGAGGTCTTGTAATATAATTCGATTGGTGACCTCGGCTAGACCATTACTTTGGGGATGAGAAACTGACGTCAAGCGGTGGTCCACCCCTAGGTTGGAACAGAAATCCTTAAATTGTGCGTTGTCAAACTATCGGCTGTTATCAGTTATGAGGACCTTTAGTATCCTGAACCTGCAGATGATGGACCTCAAAACGAAAGCTCTTATCTTAGTCTTTGAGATCGTTGCCAAGGGCTCGGCCTCTACCCACTTCGTAAAGTATTCAACTGCTATAACTACAAACTTCAATTGTCTCCTAGTTACCGGAAACGGACCTAGGATATCAATCTCCCATTGCTCAAACGGGGTTGAGCAACTGATGTTGGTAAGGTCCTCTACGGGAGAGTAGATAACATTGCCAAACCTCTGGCACTTGTCACACTTCTTCACATATTCTACGGCATCATTCCTCATGGTAGGCCAATAATATCCATATCTTATGAGCTTAAAGGCTAATGCCCGAGCTCCTTGATGGTTTTCACATACTCCTTTATGAACTTCCCCTAGGGCTTGAGAGGATTTCGAAGGCTTAAGGCACTTGAGGTATGGAAATGTGAGGCTTCTGCGAACTAAGACCCTGTCGATAATGCAATACCTTGGAGCTTTTGACCGGATGCTCCTTGCTGCTCGAGGATCTTTTGGAAGATTGCCACTTGTTATGAAATCCACAATTGGGTTCATCTATGACGGCTCATGATCAATGTCCATGACCCCAATGGTTGGATTGATGCTAGGCTCGGTCACCAATCTATCATGTACTATCCTATTAAGTCCATCTACTTCCATGAACACCAGCCTTGATAAGGCATTTGCCTTGCAGTTGTCAGCCCAGACAATCTTCACAATTTCATAACTCTTTAATTTTCGTTGGAGATCATGAACTTTTAAGTAATAAAAGCCCATTTTTTCATCTTTCTTCTCGAATGTTCCATCAATCTGCCCAACCACCAGCTGGGAATCACTAAAAATTTTGATGTTTTCAAGTTCGAGATTAATGGCAAGTTCCATGGCTATGATAACAGCCTCATACTCCGCCTCATTGTTGGTTGCCTTGAATTCGAACATGAGTGTACACTGAATGTCCATGAGCATGTTCGGGCTCGTTATGATGACCCTTGCACCCGAGCCCGAGGAGTTTGATGCCCCATCCACGAAAATTTTTCGAACATTTGTTGTAGTGCCCAAGCTTTCACCTGGTCCCCGAGGCCTTGGGGTGAGTTTTGCACTGAATCGGCTAAGGCTTGGGCTTTGATGGACGAACAGGGTTTGAACTCTATATCAAACTCTCCAAGTTCAATTGCCCACTTTAATAACCTGCTTGAGACGTCCGACTTTTGAAGGATGTGTTTCAGAGGCTGATTGGTGAGCACCACAATAGGATGAGATTGAAAATATTGCCGAAACTTTCGTGCTACCACTAGTAGGGCAAGGGCAAGCTGCTTGACCAAAGTGTAACTAGTTTCTGCATCAAGTAAGACTTTACTTACGTAATAAATGGGTTACTGGACTCTGTTGACCTCTTTCACTAAGATGCCGCTCACTGCGTTTTGAGATACGGCTAAGTACAATAACAAAGTATCACTGGGCTCTGGTTTAGTGAGGGTAGGAGGAGACGCCAATGTCTGTTTGAGCTCCTAAAAAGCTTTCTCACACTCCTCATTCCATTCATAGGATTGGCTACCTCTAAGAACTTTGAAGAAAGGAAAGAACCTCTCTGCTGTCCGGGACATAAACCTGTTTATGGCTACTACCCTACCTGTCAATTTTTGCACCTCTTTCTTAGTCTTGGGCAATTCCATCGCTGCCAAGGCCTGGATCTTATTGAGGTTTGCTTCTATCCCCCGGTGAGTGATCATGAAGCCCAAAATTTTTCCCGAAGCTACACCGAACACACACTTCTCCGAGTTGAGCTTCATCCGATATTTTCGTAGGGTGGCAAACACCTCCTTCAGGTTGGATATGCGCTACTCTACTTTCTTACTCTTTACCACCATGTCGTCAACATAGGCTTCGATGTTCTTTCCTATCAAATTAGCGAAGATTTTGTTGATGAGCCTCTGATATGTTGTCCCAGCATCTTTCAACCATGAATGAAGTCTTCTCTTGCTTCTCGGCCATGAGGATTTGATGATACCCTGAGAATGCATCTAAGAAGCTGTACAACTTATGTCCGGATATGCTATCCACAAGATTGTCTATTTTAAGGAGTGGAGAGCTGTCTTCAGGGCATGCCTTTTTGAGATCTGTAAAGTCGATGCAGACCCTCCATTTACCACTGGCCTTCTTTACAAGAACAATGTTAGCGAGCCAATCAGGGTATTGGACTTCCCTTATGAACCCCACTCTCACCAGTTTGCTGACCTCTTCCTGAATGACCACACGTCTTTCT
This sequence comes from Olea europaea var. sylvestris, assembly GCF_002742605.1. Classification (NCBI taxonomy): domain Eukaryota; kingdom Viridiplantae; phylum Streptophyta; class Magnoliopsida; order Lamiales; family Oleaceae; genus Olea; species Olea europaea. Next base: position 19,696,157 of record NC_036238.1, read on the forward strand.
GGCGTAAACTGCATCTTCTTTTGCTTAACAGGTTTGGCCCTTGGGCTTATGTTGAGTCTATGGACTGCTACTTCAGGGTCTATCCCTGGCATATTATCGACCTTCCATGCAAAAACATCAATCTTGCGGGATAGACAATTGATGACTTCCTCCCGAAGGCTGGCCTTGAGATCCGGACCAATTGTTACCATTTTTCCATGCTTGAGCTCGACCACTTCCAATTCCTCAACCAGGGTAAGTCTACCCCATGGCTCGAGCTCGAGGTCTGAAAGTTGCATGACGTCTGTACTCATTACTCATATGTTAATAACATAGCACTGTCCGACAGCTGTTTGGTCTCTTTGAACTATTTCCGATGCCATGACCTATTGGGAACTTCATGGCTAGGTGGTCACTTGGAAGGGCGTGATCTTTGCCACTTGTGCATTGTCAGAACCCAATGTAAGCGAAAGCTCCACGTTGCCTTTCTGGATAATGACTCCACCACCAAATCCCTGTAGAGGAGTTCTTACTGCTTTGAGCTGTTTGGGAGAGATCCCCATTTAAGCGAAAGCCTCCTATGAGAGTATATTTGCCGCACTCCCATTATCAACCAGAATCCTCTTTACTTTAAAGTTAGCCACAATTGTAGAGACGACCAAGACATCATCATGAGGATACGATACTCCTTCCAAATCTCTTATCCCAAAAGTAATGTCTCTGAGTTTATCATGGGATTCCTTTGAGATATGAGCATGTTGGCGGGCGTATTGCTTTCGCCCACTACTTGTGTCTCCTCCAGATGCTATGCCTCCAATGATAATATTAATGGTCCCGACAGTGGGTTGAGCATTGCTTCAAGTTTCAGGCTCTTTCCGATTGTCACGATCATTCCTCGAGCGTTTATCACGACCAATGTAATTCCTTAAGAGCCATCTTTTAATGAGGGCTTCAATTTCTCACTGCAAGGCTTGACAATCCTCCGTGGTATGCCCATGATCTCGATGAAATTCAAAATACTTGCTCCTACCTCTTGTGTTAGGGGGCGACTTCATTCTTGAAGGCCACTTCAACTCTTTCGTATCTTTGATCTCCATTAAGATATTTGCCTTGGAGGTGTTCAACCGGGTGAGAGGCCCTGGTGGCCCTTCATTCTTGCGTTTTTCCCGAGGATGCTCTGGCCGGGAAACGAGATCATGTTGCTTCTTGTTCTCAACCTCTTCATGGAAAGGACCAAATCTCCTTGGATTCAGCATTTCCTCCATATTAATGTATTTTTTCAGATCGGGTAAGGAGCTCGGTTACTGTCTGTGGCGGGGTCTTTAATAAGGACATCTTGAAGGCTTCACATCTTATGACGTAAGTGAGGGCGGAGACAGTCGTTGTGATTTGCAGGTCGAGTATTTGAAGCTTTTCTTTATTAAACCTCGTCATAAAATCTTGTAGGGTTTCATTTGGTCCTTGGCGAAGTTGCATGAGAGAGCTTGCAGTCTTTTTGATACGTTTGCTACTTGTAAAGAAGGCTGAGAACTTATCAGCCAAATCTAAGAATGATGCTATGGAGTTGGACTCCAATGTCAAGAATCAATCCCTAGCAACATTAGTTAGCGTTTGCAGAAAGGCTTTGCACATAACTTGATCCGGTGCAACTTGCAAATTCATGACAACAGTATATACATTGAGATGGTTGATTGGGTTGGTCGTCCCATCATGCTCTTTAATGCGAGGATATTTGAATCTGTCGAGCATAGGATATGACAATATCTCTAGCGTGAATGGAGTGTTAGGGGTAAAACCCGTTGGCCCCCGAGCATTCCGTGGCAAGCCAGCTGTAATTCCTTCTTGAATGATCCGTGCAATCTTTTCGGAATCCATAGCAATCGATCTCAAGCCTAAGGCCATGTTACGAATACCCGAGGTCCCTACTCCGCCAGTTATGCGATTTTGTGCTCGGACTCGAACATCAGTCATAAAACCATCATGTTCTGCCTACACCGGTGACGGATGCGAACTTCTTTGACTTAGTAGCTGCGTTGGCGTGGCCATTTGCTGACAGAGCCCTTCAAAGGCTTCAGTTGTGATGACCACTGGCTGGGATGCAGGCACTCCTGACGACTCTTCTTGAGGAGCCGATTGATCTTCAGTAGGATGAGGGATGGAAATGGATGAGCTTGCGGGAGGAAGACTTGATCGCGTGTTAACCATGGCTTTTGGTAGCGATTCCCGCAGACGATGCCAATGATACTACCAAAAATCATACCTGTTGATTTCCCGAGCTTGAGGACTTTGAATGAACATGATCATAGTCTTCCGGTTCCTGAAACAAAGGCAGCAAGGTATGTTATTGTCGCCCCTCCGATACTTAAGTCAGAAAGGGAATTATATGCGTGAGGCTATAAACTGGAGAATAATGAAAACGTACATGAATAATGACCTACGGTTCTATATTTATAGTGGTGGGTGACATTCTCTTAGTAGGACTCAACTAGCTAGGTATCTCTATCCCACGGAGTCCTATTAGAGAAAGGAGTTGGACCGATGTCATAATTATATTTGGGATAAAGTCCTTGCGGGAGTAAAGTATTAAAGTAGTAAAGTGGGGCGAGAATTCCAAGCACATAGGAATCTTATTAGATCGATGACATCTGTCGTGGGTCATAAAGGAAGTTCAATTCCCAAGGACCACGCATGCTCGAGGAGGTAAATCACAGAATGAGAGCACCGTACAACACAAGTCATCGAGCATGATATCTCGAGGATGGCGATGCCCGATGTTCGCGAAATATTTCTTCCTATTTAAATTACCGCAAGTGTACGGGTCGTGACAAGTAATAAAGTGGACTTTAAAAGTCCGAGTATCGTCCCACAGAGAAATAGTAGTTCAATTTTATTTATTTTAGCCTTAACCGAAACTAATTGAATTAAAATGAATTTTGGAATCAAAAGCCCTAATTTTGGGAGAAATCCCCAAATTGAAAAACCCTAATTTCAAATCAAACCCTAATTTGGGGGAAATCCCCAAATTGAAAAACCTTAATTTCAAATCAAACCCTAATTACTTAAATTCACTTAACGAATGACTCAATTACGAAATGTTATGAAAAATAAATGAAATGTATTGTCAATTTATGAAAATCTATGTAAAACGAATGCACTAGGATCACGAATCCCCAAATAATTACTAATTTTCACAATTTTGATAATTCAACAAGAATTTGACAAATCAATGCTCCTAAATCTATTCAATACTCTCTCTCGAGATGTATTGAACCTATTCTCATAAATCATCAGCCTATATCTCTATGACGGATGCAATTATACAAGAACGCATATAATCTTTTTGTGAGCAATTAAAGATTTACATACGGCATAGGGGTATATTTCTATCCCCTATCGGACCCTATGATGAATTATATATGTCGAGTTTAATCTAATTTTCTCAAATTCAGAATTAAACCACCAAGTTCACACAAATTAAGTGCACATTAATTGTGGAAATAAATAAACCAATATAATCCATTCAAATATCTCATCGAACTAATAATTCAAAATCATGAAATAGCAAGTTTAATAATAATTACATGGTTCATCGATCACCTAGTTGCAGAAATCTAGCCTATCATGATAAAAATAACGAAATCTAACAAAGTATGAATAAAATACATCACCGGGTTATCAAAACTTGAAGAAATCTTGTAAATCTTGCATCAATTCTTGTTCCTGCCTTCAAATCTACTCCAAGATGAATGTTTTTGCCTCCCAATTCGTTCGTGCGGCTTCTGGATGTTTTGTTGCTATTTAAACCCGTCCAAATTAGGTTACCAAATGAGTTGCAATCATATAAGGAAACTGCAAAAATCGGGGAAAAATTATACCTATGCGACCGCATAGGCATAAGAAAAATGGCATTTTTAATCCCTGGAGGTTCACTCGCGACCGCATAGGTTTTATACTATGCGACCGCATAGTAGAGCTAACTTCTAGTTTGAGTCATTTTGGTCCTCAAGTTTCATTCCTTCACTCCTTGACCTCCTCTCTTGTTCCTAGTTGCTCCAATGTTTCCTTATAACTTTCAATTGGTGCTTGGCTTGATCAATTGCTTGATGTGGTCATCGGGTCAACTTTCAGATAATTGCAATTTGGTCCCTGAATTTTCAGTTTGCTCCAATTTGGTCCTTTTTCGGCTCTTTTCTCCTGAATTCCACTATTTCCATAGAATTACGTACATTGCATGAATTTGACAAAGTTAAGTAACAATTCAATCATTTTACTTGTATTTAAGTCATGTTTGTGATGTAAATAAGTGTGTAAAAACACACTTATCACCTGATCACAGCAATGGTGAAATCTCAAGGAGAGTCATTTCGAGTCTTCGAGGTGTGCTGGTCGAGCTTAGCCAAAAGTTGGCACATCGGGTGGAATAGTACTTTTTTGAAAAGTAAGTGATTGAAAAAGAAAAAAAATTCTGTTTTATTTTATGAAAGATTGAGTAGTTGAAAATAGGAGAGTAAAAAATAAAATTTAATGGAATGAAAATTAATAGAGGCCGAACGAGGTTGAGTTTGTCCAAATATATATATAATTTTGAATCGAACAAATTTTTTTTATTTTTTTTAAGGTTTAAACTTGTAAAAGTTTAAAATTTGACCTTGTCGCCTTACCATGGAATTTATGCTCAGATAAGAATCTATTAAAATTGTTGAAAATTAAATTATACCCCCTAGCACTTGTTTTATAAAGAATTTTGAAAAGAGATTCTTTGAAAAGTGTTTTTGTAAATACGTGATGGAAATATAACGAAAAGTTTGTGGTTACATGTAAAACCTTTTTTTTCTTTTATTTGGCAAGATGTATAATTAAAAATGAGTAATTCTGAAAAAAGTCAAGTCAAACAACGACCTTGTTTAATTACGTTAATGATATACTGCATTTGTGTTGGAATCCTGAAAAGTACTGTATATTGATTACTAGTAACCCAGTAGGCAAAATAGTTGGAACCCAATATGAGTAATTCAATTGGGTTTATTAAGAAAACCTTTAAGGGTAACTTAGTGGTTAAACTTTGAGTTTGCCCAATGGACTTAGTTGAGGTGCACGTAATCTGACCCGAACATCCATGGTTATCAATGAGAAAAAAATTGGTTCGCTAAGAAAAATCTTGACTCAAACATACTACTCTCAACCTCGATCAGTCGCTAGTGAACTTTACAGACAGATTTTAATTGGAGCATTATAGATGGTAATATGTACTCCTTCGATTTCTTTGTTTGCCAAAGATAAACATGGTTAAAACACCGGTGCACATTTCACACTTCAAAGGCTTTCTCTGTACAGTAAGAGGGACATTCATATTAAAATTTTCCACAACAATTTGGGATTACAGATTGACAAAATACCCTTCAGTAGATACTAATACCATCAGATTTATCCATCATAATACTTCCCAGAATGGCAATGAATTAAACTTTCCATAAAAACTCTGTTCCAACATGTATTTTCTTTTCTATTATTATGTGCCGGTTAACTCTGATTCACTTTTCTCGCCCTACAAGTAGCCTCTCTTTAGTTCACACTTGAATAAGAAGAGATCTTCGAGGAAAAACAATTTCTCATGTCATGGGAAAGGGGGGAAGACTCGTCTATCAGTGGGCTCCAATCTTTCTGCAGCAAGGTTGAGTGGATCAACTGTCCAACTTACGATTAAATAATAACTGGTCTGTTCTTGTGGAATGACATCTTTGAATGTTAGAGGTCATCTAGCAGGTCTTGGCCGCCCCCTGCTATATTTAGGTGGGTTTGTTTTCGCAACATCAACGGTTATCATCCAGCCATTGATGATCTGAAAGCATCAAATGGAATTAAGTCGGCCTATTTTGATACTTGATCAGTTGAAGTTCTAAATTTTGCTTATAGTATTAACAAATGCAGCTACCTTGCCATTCATTTCTTTGAGAGCAGCACTAGCAGCTTCTTCAGTGGTGTACTGTACAAATGCATAACCTTTTGACCTTTTCGAGATCTTGTCCATTATGATTTTCACTGTCATAAGGGAAGAAAATGTCCCCAACAAAGTCAGCGATATTCATTTACATCGTTAAAGTAGATTATCTCATGCATATGAGCATGTACCTTCAACTAGTTCACCAAAACCTTCAAAAGCTGCACGTAAAGTCTTCTCAGACGTATAAAAGGATAGACCTGAACAGAAGGAACATATAACAGTGTTTTCAGTTCAAATGGAAAATGGTATCAGGGAAAATTTTAGCTTGTGTAATGTTGCCAGCAAAAGTTCTACCTGCTTATGAAATGATGGCTACTTAAAACCATCGCAATGACGAGGTCGATGATATAATGAATAAGTGGGAGATGAGATGAAATTGATAAAACCATTTACCAAAAAGATGAAATTCTATTGATCCAAAAACATTTATCAAATTTATACATCATAGCTTCATAATTCTATAGATCTCTTTCCTTTTGCTATTCATGGCAATATCACTCAGTTAAAAATGGTTTTACGTCTTTCATTAGTCTTCTCTTCTTCTAAATGTAAATCCTGACTCCCTGTGCAACAATTCATTCCGATTAATTGACGAAAATGACCCAACTTTGAGAGGTACTATTAATATAGAGGACAATTCATTTATTTATTTCTATTCCTCCATCGGATATGGATGAATTAGCTTGGATCCTTTAAATAACTAGGAACAGAAATCAATAGACATTTGCTAACCCATTGATCAAAACAAATAATGGAACTTTATTAGACCATAACTATACGAACATCGAAAAGTGTTAATTAATGTCATCGTCAAGACAAAAAGCATCAGCATCAAATGCCAGCCTTCCCAATAGTAGAACATTCACTAGTAATAATTAACATGCAGAACATGGTCTTATATTTCAAACAACATTAATCATGGTATCAGAAGCTCATAAGTAGAATATATTCACATGTGTATGGACTGAGGCTTACCAGTTACAAAGAGCTTCTTTGTGCTAACATTGGTCGGTAGATTTGATGCTGAAGAATTCTCAGAGGGATTAGGCAGCTTTAAATTCTTCCCTGCCGGATCCATGTAGGCTTCTTACATTTAATGCAAGATTCATTGACACAACCATAAGGAGAAAAACAAAAGCATAAGAGAAAGCAATAGTAGTGATAGGATTTCCCACCCTATTTATGCTAATATATTTCCAATAGAAAGCAAAACATCGTTAGACTATTCTTTGGATTGTGTTATGAAACTGTTCATCAAATAGTTCAGCAAAGAAATAACACAACCCAGTTCTACTAAAGCAAGCGCGTAAGAGGATGGCAATACTAATAATTGGAAATCCACCCTAATTATGATAATTTTTTTCCTGTAGTAGGATTATCGTTCTCTTGATTATCGTTTAGTATCATGTTATGAAATAGCTCTCAAATCTGTTAAAATGGAAATTGCAAGAGCATGTTAAAATAAGACAATTGTATTGTGAACAATTAACTACTTGCCTTTTTCATGCAACATAGACAATATATTTGTTCAGCCCTTGTTTGAGCCACATTATTGTCATAAGAATGTTTTTTTGAACAATGTACTAATAGGAAATGTGTGGTTAAAAAATAAAGAAAAATTATGGATTTGCGTGTAATATTATCTTATTGAAAAATGTGTAGTTGAAATGATGTCAAATCATTGTTTAAGAATATATTTTTTTAAAAGAATGTGAGTTAAACACAGCCTTAATATTAGTCAATTTGCTGGAGAAAAGCAAAGTGAGATTTAAAAATCAAATTTTATTTTGCCACGCATAATATATTTATTTAAGAACTAGCTTCACACAAAATCTTGCTTAGATATGTAGCTTTCTTTAACAAGGTTAGTTTCTCATTATCTTTTGAATGGAAGAATTTCCTGTGTTTAGGGACAAGATGCAATGAACATAATATTATCTCAAAAACACACCAAGTTGAAATGTATTAAGAATGAGTGAGGTGAAAACAAAGCCCCGAAATTAACAGCTGCTTATGTGGCACCATAATTGAGTACAAAATATTCTGAAAACTTTCATTAAAATCAAAGAACTTGATGACAAACCTCCATAATTTTTAATATCTGACCCAAAATTCTCATCCGGCTGGATGGATAGAACACCGGGCACACCTACAAATGAAGACATTATTGACATACTAGCAACACAACATGAATATGGATGCAGTAGTGCAGAATACAGACCAGCTAATTCTTGAGCAGACTCTTCATCTAGCTCACAGCAGAAGCCATAATTTGATTGCCACGAAATGTGATATATGCACATCTGAGCATCTTTTTCACTGTATGACAACAAGTTTTACTCTTAGAAACAACTTAGCAAATAAGAAAATTAGAATCGTGAAGGATTCACATTAAAAAATTACTCACTTCCCCAAAACCCTCATTAAAACTTGGACATAATAATCAACCACCTGTGGCTTCCTCATGACTCCAATTGCTGGCCTTTCCATTTGAACAAGCCAGTATTTAGTTGTACCGGCAGGAAACAATAATGTGCTCCTGGAGGATGAGCTAGACTGAGAGTTCAACACAAGTTTTGAATGGCTGTAGTCTTTCTCCATGGAGTCAAAATCAGGATCTGGCTTAACCAATAGTACTCCAGGTATACCTATATTTAGAAATACAAATAAGCACTAATTACCCAAAAATCTTCTTGGAAACCCTATTGAATTCCAAATCAAAGAATTCAGTAAAATAAACACAATTCGGAAGTATAGGACAAAAATGCATCAGTAAATAAATTTAAAGTTTACCCGCTAGCTCGTAAGCATGTTCTTCATCGATGTCACAGCAGAAACCAAAATGAGTATCACAGGAAGCATGATATATACACATCTGAGCCTCCTTATCACTATTCAAAAAACAATGAAAATTATGCCTCCTTTTCACTATTTAAACAACAATGAAAATTAAAAATAAATATTCAAGAGTTCTATTCAGTTGCCTGACCTAACAAAATGATTTATAATCAAACCAAGAACTATATCCGTAAGCATATATCATAAACATTCATTCAAGAAAATGAAAAAACTGTCAAGTAAAATCCATTTTGCTTAAATAGGAAACCAAACTTGAGCTACTCCTGTTACCAAGATTCGATTTTAAGATGGAATTTCAAGATTCAATAGGAACAAAGATCAAATTTTGGGGGATTCAGAACCATACCCACCTGCCAAAAACTCTTTCCAGTGTCTTGACGTAGTAATCAATGATTTGCGGTTTAGAAGAAAGCTCAAGTGGAGGTTTATCGACGACCACCATCCAATGTCGCTGCTTATTATTATTGTTGTTGTAGTAGTTCGCAAAGGAGGCAGTTGAAGAAGTAGGAGATGTTGAAACTGAAGAGGCGTAACAAGAACTAGAAAAGGTGAGAGTGGGAAAGGAGTTGTGGGGTGTTGTTTTGGTGGGAAAGGAAGCTATGAGCGCGGGGACTTTCCGGTGTGGAGTTATGGGAGGTTTAGCAGAGATTGTAGCGGACGAGGAGAGGATTGCTTCCATGGCTCATGCGAGCAGCCGTTTCTGGCTCAATTCACTTGAAAGGATAATTGGGCAAATTTTGCAATTTATGCCCATTGGCTAAACTCAAAATAACACATTGGTGGTCAGTATTATTTTATTCGCACGAAACTCACGTCTTGATTGTGAGTGTGATGTCATTTTTTGTGTCAAATATTATATTTATTTGGCATTTTCCTAGCATATATATGCAAGTAAATTTACTAAACTCAGTTTGATATATTAGACTTCAAATCAATAATTAATTTTAATAACATATTTTATACAGTCATAATTTTTCAATTATATACTTTTTTTTTAATTAAAATATACTAAAATTTTAATTTAATCCCCATCTAGTAGATAAATAAATTTTTTAAATTAGTTTCTTAATATAAAATTTTCCATGAAATGTGTAAACAAGTATTCAAATAATTTACTTGACGTCGTAGTTATGAAAGAGAAATTTATCTACAATAGAATACAACAAAGGGAGGGGGGGGGGG
>NC_036238.1:19706212-19714460 GCF_002742605.1 Olea europaea var. sylvestris
GGAACCACTGTTTCGAAGGAAAATTAGACCAGTGTTGATAGATTCATCCTTCCATATTTGAGAATTACTTGTCCATAACTAATGTTGTTTTAACAAGTTTCGACCTAATATATGTTTGAGCTACGGCTTCTTAACTTCAAATCTCAGGATTCGTTACAGTCGAATGTCAACGAACACTTACTATTTTTGTTCAAAATCATAAAATGCACGAAAGTTTTGAATTTTCTTTCAATTAAGAGTAAAGTAAGGAATTAATGGGATATAGTTGCTCAGAAAATTAAAAATTAGTCTCAACTCTACTTAAACCAGCTACTATCTCATTAAGAAATGTAATGTATTGTTTCTTGAGGCATAACCTAGTGGTGCAAAAGATATGAGTGATGTTATCTCACGCCTTGTTGGCAGTCGCAGTGTGAGGATTCGATTCTTGAGACATGAAATTAGACTTATTGTAGACGCAGTGTACAAGTAATTCTTATTCCCTGACCCGTTGGGACACATACCGCGATTTATCTCCCTCACAAAATTCTAGGGATGGGACGATAAAGACCCTCAAAATTGGAGTTCAACCTTTTTTTTTTTTTTTTTTTTATTTAAGAAATGTTATGAATTCTATTATTACTTAGTTTTACATGAGCTACATAGATATCATTCTACGTCATCCATATAGATGTCAATCGGCCGTAGGATCCCGACATTCATAATAACGGTTCAGATCTTGTCAAGCTTCTCGGCCTTGACTACAAGGTTGGCCTTGGCAATGGCGTCCCTCCCGAACTGCTTGTAATCAAACGTACAATCATGTTGTTCAGGATACCTATGGGATTCACATAACATGACCTCACACCTGCACTTGAATCCCGTCAGTCCCACGCGCTTCCGGCAAGTTGCACACCTATTAGGTTTAGTCTGCTGCAGCGGTGGATTAATTATTGAGTTAACAGATTCTGGACGAGAAAATGAGGAGGATTTCGATTGATTGAGTGTTTTTTCCATGGCGATTTTGGCCTCTCTCATTTCCTCTTCCTTGACGCAATAATCTCTATAGCACTTTGAACACAGATTAAGCGTTGTAGGGCTACCAAAAGAGCCACAATTATTTGCACACAGTTGATGTCCTCCGACAGGCTCTTGCCATTTTTGTTCCTCCGCCATCACAATCCAATCAAAAACCAAAACAATAATATGACTGATTGATACAAATTTCACAAAATATCAATCGATCGATCAATCCCACAAATAATGTGAAATATGTAAATGAAAGCAGAAACAGAATGAAAAGAACAAGTTTGGTGGTGCAGAGAAGAAAGGGGTAGAAATTGGGTTTGGAAATTGGTGACTTGAATTTGAGGAAATTTATTGGAATAGGGTGTGAGGTTTCATAGCAATGCGTTGAAGCTACGCTAAGGAGACGGCAGGTGTCTGCTTTCGGATTTCTTCAAGGACACGAAATCACCGTCTCAAGGTTAATGGCTAAAATTATATTACACAATAAAAATTTAAAATAAGAATAACATTTTTTTTTTTTGGTTGATATCCAGGTATCCACCTTACAATGACTAAATCCTGAAATCTACACCTTGGCCCCTTAAATTGCAGACAGATTAAACCGCAGATTGTGCCCCAAACTAATCAGTGCTCAAGTGCCCCCCAACTGATCTGCCAAAGTGTCAAGCAAGTCGTTTCCCATCTTTGCACCTTGTCTTCCAATAGAGCTCCTACCTTCCAGGATATTATTCATCTTATACAATACTGTTTATGTATATGACTACAATGAACAATGCTTTATGTACATCATAGCATATAATTTTGTATACACTTCGCCACGTGTCAAGTTCCAATTTGACAATTTTAAAAAATAAAAGAAAAGAAATGAGACTTTCCATCAATCACACGTTACCAACTTGGATGATGCACACAATGATGTATTAAACAAGTGTACAAGTGGCTTTATTCGACTACAACTTAAATATAGAATTTGTAATGACAGATCAATTAATATCACATCACAGATAAAATTTTACATAGATGGGCAAAGTTTCAAAAAAGTTGAGTTTTTATTCTAGCCACAAGCTGGGGACCAATCATGCAATTCTTTAATAAATTTCACATACCAGTGTTGAAAGGGAAAAGATCGAATATGCCCGAAACCTGAAATGAATTTGTGATCTACTGAGTTCAATCAAGTGAGCGATGACTTTTCTGGGCTAAGGACGAAGCTCGTGGAGTACTCTAATCGTATATAGAATACAGCGTTGAAATAAAAGAGAATATATAGAGTTACTATACATTTACTTCCCTCATAATTTATTTTTATTACCAAAATCCAAATTAGAACGCAAGTTTTAAGACATGACCCTAAGACCCTACTTAACGGACTTACAATAAAGCCAAATAAAGGCTCAACATTTATCACTTTTGACCAAGAGATATATGTAATAAAATATCCCCTTTATCAACATAAAATTTCGAGACATGAGCTAGATTTCAATTACTCGTGAGCCGCTCCAATCAACGATGGATTCTCATCTTCAGCATCAAATTCCTGCTCCACACCTTTTACTTCGGGTACATAATGCATTAGCATGTTCTCGATGCCAGATTTCAGAGTAACGGACGAGCTAGGGCAGCCACTGCATGCTCCTTGCATCCTTAGTTTAACTATTCCCGTGTCTGGATTGAATTCTCGATACTCGATGTCCCCACCATCATCTTGTACAGCTGGACGGATACGAGTCTCCAACAGTTCTTTGATCATTGCAACAGTCTCTGAATCATCCTCATGGATGGCTGTGTCCATGGAAGCTGCAGTGTTTGAATCCAGGAATAATGGCTGCCCCGAGGAATAAAAATCCATTATTGCTGCAAAGATTTCAGGTTTCAGAAAATCCCATGAAGTGTCTTCCGACTTAGTCACAGTTACAAAATCTGATCCGAAGAAAACCCTAGTAATTCCTGCATTGATAGAGAATTGCATCAGAGCAATTTAAATGGATTCTTGACATGGGAAAGGGGGAAACTAAAATGAAAGGTTGAGTATCATTTAGTACAATCACAAGATTACTTCCAAGAAATGGAAACTTCACAGGCTCGTGGGATCAGCTGAAGTTGAGAAAGATGCATAGAAATACATATATTACGAAAATGAGATCACAACCAAAGAAGTAAAGCACAAGTCACACATTTAAGTTCAGGAATCGAAGCCACTTAACAAAACAGCTTTTTCTCAAAAATATTCTTTTTCCCACATTTTCTTTTACAAGCAACACCATCTAACTTTGATTTTCCAAAACAATAGTTGATAATAAACATCTAGATGCCAACGACAAGTTTTACCTATCAATTGCAATTTTTTTTTTTTTTTTTTATAGGTAATCAGAGAATTTTATTCCTTAAAAGAGAGTACACGGAATACAATCACTTTAGGCATGAAAGGAACAACATGAAGTTAGGCAACCCTACAACAGGATTTTTAACCACTGCATTAAACCAAGTATACAAAGTCAAGTAAAATAATTCTCTTATCTGCTCTAATGTCTTTGTTTGATCTTCGAAACATACCAAAAAAGACAGGAGTATGCCATACATCAAAAAAGTAGAGATCCTTATTTCATCACAGCGGCATAAAGGCATGATTTGGAAAACATGAACTGCCTTGAGAATACGTTAAAACCTACCCAACTCTTTTAACTGATACAGACAAAAACATCCTCCAAGATAATCAATTTCATCATGAGAATAAATTATAGTGCCCACCAAAATCCGTTGTGAATGACAATAGGAGACCTAGAATTCATTCTCTTTCTTGGTTTCAGCGCAAGAAATTGGGATGTCCAAGTAAATACCTCTGCTTGAATACAAACTAATATAAAAAGAATAACTAAGAAATTGAATATAATCATTCACGAGATACCCTAATCACTATTATGCCATAAGATATATAATAGTGTGGCCATCATACAGAAAGCTTCTAAAAGACAGTCGTATACCCTAGTTGTTGCAAGGCTCTAAAATTCTACTTACAAAACAGCACAATTTCCATCTTATTTGAAACATGGATTACACACACATTAAGCCTATCTTCCATGTGACTCCAAATCACTGTAATCTATTTGCATACTCGATGCAATGCCAATGAAGAGGCTGGGGTGAGATTGTTGGGAACATACTTGTACACCTTTGACAATCTTTAAAGGTCCATAAGTCCAAGTAATGCTAAGTTATAGTGTAGAATCGATAATATCCAATACAGAAACAATAAAATGATAGGACTTTTTAAGACGATCTACTAGTTTTTAATTAGGGTGAGAGTTGAGAAGCTTATATAAGCAACAAATGATGCGTTAAATGGAACAGCCAACAAATGCTGCATAAACAGGTGCCTCCTATAACATTTTTCGATTCACACATGCTCTGATCGCTAACAGTACTTTGGTGCTAACTGTCAAAAACTCTATTTAAACCAAGGTTGACGACCCTATCCAATGCAATCTCTGGAATGCCATCAAGCAACCACATATTGAGAACCTGATGTTACTACGAGCTTTAACTGTTCAAGTACTCATAGTCAGACTGAATTGCAGAATTAAACTCAGCAAGATGCAAAGGCCAGAAATAGATTCCAGTCACAGGCAGAAATAGATTCCAGTAACAGGCTGAGCAATTTATTATTTTCAGCGGATAGTAGGTAGAGATCAGAAAATACACTCAAATTCATTGGACTAAGGGGCTATAGTTCAAGCCTAGAAAAAGCAACACACGCATTACAATTTTCGGAAGATGCAAGTCATTGAACCTCTTTGGTTTCTACATTAAAAAATACATGCAGGTGCACAATTCACCTAGAATTTAACAATTAAGCAAGCTAATCAGGCCATAATTCTGGTGGATGATCACCTATGATTAAGTAACTATTGATTTATAGAAAAGGAAAAGTCTAAATAAGAAAGTAAACCTCCAATCTTTTCAGTTTTCAAATAATAAAGTTTCCCAAACCCTAATATATCAGAGTTTGTAACAGAGGAATTTACTGCTCAGTATCACCACACCCTCCCGCAAAATACCCTTCCTCAGATGATCCATAACCAGTAGTATGTTACAGAGCCTATGTGCCTCTACTAGGTGTTTCTTTCCTTTTGTCTGACTTCAAATTCCTAAATGATTTCTTCCAAGAACTTTACTATAGCAAATATCTGCATATGCGGGTCAAAGGAGATCACATTGCTCTTCAACACATTGGAGGCTTCGTGCGTATACCTTTCTCCAATGAGATAGTAGAATACACAAAGTTTTCTCAGTGGCAATGAACTGTGCTCCATTGAATTTGGATCAAATGAAATTAAATTCAAATTCATAAGCAATAATTGTAATTAAAACTTCAAGGTTCCTATACCGCACTCTAAATGCAGCCAAGGGAACAGCAACTTGCTGTTGGTAACAGAAAAGTTAGGCATTCAGATGCTTAGCTAATTAAAAGCTTAATGAGGTCATATGAATGCACATAGCAACCCAGCAGCTAGCAGCCTATCACCAGTTGCATTTATCAGACTGAATAATTAAGAAATCTTATGGAGGCAAATGGTTTATTTGCCAAAGATATACGTTTGATGGGGCAAGTGCCAACAAGTACTTACACATGCCCAAGAAAATGAATTCCTCCCAGCTCATGGTATATTGATGAAGAAATAAAGAAAACCATACTAAACATTTAGTTATGACAATCGAATCCAATGTTAAACAGCCTTGCTTTGAGATAATTCTTCAAAGTTCAATTTTTCCCTCCATCTTTTCACATGGTTAATTAAAGAGTAGAGACTATAGAGTAGAACTACTTTTTGCTCTTACTAGGTTGTGCAATATATATGCTCAAGCATTCACTTTTCTAGTTAGAGACCAACGTCTCGATTTATCCCACTTTGCCATGTCAATTAGTGGATTCATCATGAAGAGAAACTGGGTGGTCAATCTCGCAAGAGACTATTTGGTGGGTTGTAAATTCATTAGAAGTGACTTTGATGTTGTCTGGTGTTAGTTTCTTGGACCTTTCTCATCACATTTTAAAGTGAGGGCATCTCTTCTGGGCCTACGATCCATTACATGCCTAAACAAAGCTGGTTAACTGATCTCTACCAAATAGCACACTTTTCTAAATAATCGACACTCTTTCCCTCTATCAGGAACCAATAAACTCAACAGGGTAAAAATCAAATAAGGTGGTATTAAACTCCCAACTAATAACCATATTCACTCAACAGCTTATCCAGGAGGATATAAGCAAACCCATACTACAGCTCTTGTCATTCCATATTATTTTCCTACCGACAGCTTCTGATTTGAGCATTGACGGACCTACATCATCAAATCTGGCACACTCTGAAGCCTGTTTGCATACATGATATAAGGAAAAAACTGATTGACAGAAAATGATATCAAGCAGGCTTGACTAGAATTCAAATACAAACATTCTCACATGTCTAATATAAATTAGGACTATCTTAAGTTCTAGTCTTTTTTGAAAATTGCAAAAATACTTCCAATCTTCCAGTTACCCAAATATGTTCATAGAAATCAACCTACTTTGACAACCAATACAGTTAGTGTGAAATTCTGTAAACCACTAGCTAAGAAAATCCTTCAAGAAAAATGAAAAGAAGATTCAGGGATTATGATATTCAATTCAACATGGAAGTCGCAAGAGTTAAGCTAATAACTTTCGTACTACCAAGTTTCACAAAAGTCAGATTCACAAAAAAATTAAAAAATAAAAATTATATTAAATTAGGAATGATGACAGAATCCCAAAATCACATCAACGAGAAGTTCATAGAATTGGGCTAAAGGTAATGCTTACCATCAATTCCGAAGAGGGATTTCGCCAGTGGAGAATTCATGGCAGAACGTGCATTTGGAAAATCCGCGCTCCCCGCCTCCATAACAGGCTTTCCAGGATAAAACATAAGTGATGAGGGATTAGGAGTTGATTGCGTCTGGATAAACATGGTCCTTCTCTGCCCTGTCCACAGCAAACAATAAACTGCAATCAAAACAACTACAACAAAAACCAATCTCATTTCCCCTTCCCCTCACATAACTAGTATAATTAAATAGCTTGAATCTCATCAAACTAATATCAGAATAATATCCTCATAAACTCACAAACTCCAAAGATTTTTAACAACAAAATGTAGATGTTACCAGAACAAAAAAGAGTCGAAATTGAGGAAACTAACCTTGGAAATGATTCCATTGAAAGGGGCGTAAAGAAGATTTCAACGAGGCTAAATCGGGATGATTGCTTGAAGAAGAAGCAAAAGGTGGTCGATGGGATACAAGATATACACACAATCCTCGCGCAGAGCCATTTAATTTGTAGGGATTTGGTAATAGTATATTGTTATTATTGCTGAAGCGGATAGCTCTATACACCAGCTTTCCTATATTTTTCATTGTCCGCCTTTGTCTCAAGGTTTTTGCAAACTGTTAGAAGAGGGATTTCTCCGTTCTTCCTTGTTTCCGAGTTGATTTGGGAATTTTGTGGTAGAACTGTCAACGGCAGACGGGGGAATATAATAGGTGGGCTTATGGGCTGTACATGTAAAAGAATATTTGGGCTCATATTTCTTTTGGGTCAAGAAATTAAAGCTTCATACAAATTCGTTGGCCGAAGAGAGCAGGCCCTCCCTACAATTGAGGCTGGCAAAGCCTAAATGTGCGCACATGCACTCAGTGAGCTTCACACCTGAAAATAGTATGTGGAAATTACATAATACTAGGGATTTAAATACCACAATTCAAAAATCAGGGCTGAAATTTCATCATTCAAAAATCAGGTATCAATATAATAAATCCCCAACCGATTAAATCAGGGCTAAAGTTTCTCTCTCTACAATCTACCTTTTCTCTCTCGTCTCACTCTATCTATTTTCCCGTTGTCCCTCATTTAACCATCCCGCCAGGAGATGATCGAGACGAGGTGCCACCACCAGAAGAAGTAACACAACGTTGCCATCTGTCGTTGCCCAACGTTGCACTTGTCGCTACGAAGAAAAATTTGGAGACTGTTTTGGGGTTTTTTGGTCGCTGGTAGAAGAGAAAATTTGGGGAGGGAGTTTGGTTTTTTTGGGTGATTTCGTTCTTCTCAATTTGAGATACGTAGTCGGAGCCGCTGTGTAGAGCCATATTCTCGTCTGTAATGGGAAAATCTGGTGGGGGTTTTGGTGTGGTGGAGGTGGAGGTGGAGGTGGAGGTG
>NC_036238.1:19716886-19733610 GCF_002742605.1 Olea europaea var. sylvestris
GGAACCACTGTTTCGAAGGAAAATTAGACCAGTGTTGATAGATTCATCCTTCCATATTTGAGAATTACTTGTCCATAACTAATGTTGTTTTAACAAGTTTCGACCTAATATATGTTTGAGCTACGGCTTCTTAACTTCAAATCTCAGGATTCGTTACAGTCGAATGTCAACGAACACTTACTATTTTTGTTCAAAATCATAAAATGCACGAAAGTTTTGAATTTTCTTTCAATTAAGAGTAAAGTAAGGAATTAATGGGATATAGTTGCTCAGAAAATTAAAAATTAGTCTCAACTCTACTTAAACCAGCTACTATCTCATTAAGAAATGTAATGTATTGTCTCTTGAGGCATAACTTAGTGGTGCAAAAGATATGAGTGAGGTTATCTCACGCCTTGTTGGCAGTCGCAGTGTGAGGATTCGATTCTTGAGACATGAAATTAGACTTATTGTAGGCGCAGTGTACAAGTAATTCTTGTTCCCTGACCCGTTGGGGCACATACCGCGATTTATCTCCATCCCGACATTCATAATAACGGTTCAGATCTTGTCAAGCTTCTCGGCCTTGACTACAAGGTTGGCCTTGGCAATGGCGTCCCTCCCGAACTGCTTGTAATCAAACGTACAATCATGTTGTTCAGGATACCTATGGGATTCACATAACATGACCTCACACCTGCACTTGAATCCCGTCAGTCCCACGCGCTTCCGGCAAGTTGCACACCTATTAGGTTTAGTCTGCTGCAGCGGTGGATTAATTATTGAGTTAACAGATTCTGGACGAGAAAATGAGGAGGATTTCGATTGATTGAGTGTTTTTTCCATGGCGATTTTGGCCTCTCTCATTTCCTCTTCCTTGACGCAATAATCTCTATAGCACTTTGAACACAGATTAAGCGTTGTAGGGCTACCAAAAGAGCCACAATTATTTGCACACAGTTGATGTCCTCCGACAGGCTCTTGCCATTTTTGTTCCTCCGCCATCACAATCCAATCAAAAACCAAAACAATAATATGACTGATTGATACAAATTTCACAAAATATCAATCGATCGATCAATCCCACAAATAATGTGAAATATGTAAATGAAAGCAGAAACAGAATGAAAAGAACAAGTTTGGTGGTGCAGAGAAGAAAGGGGTAGAAATTGGGTTTGGAAATTGGTGACTTGAATTTGAGGAAATTTATTGGAATAGGGTGTGAGGTTTCATAGCAATGCGTTGAAGCTACGCTAAGGAGACGGCAGGTGTCTGCTTTCGGATTTCTTCAAGGACACGAAATCACCGTCTCAAGGTTAATGGCTAAAATTATATTACACAATAAAAATTTAAAATAAGAATAACATTTTTTTTTTTTTTTTGGTTGATATCCAGGTATCCACCTTACAATGACTAAATCCTGAAATCTACACCTTGGCCCCTTAAGCTGCAGACAGATTAAACCGCAGATTGTGCCCCAAACTAATCAGTGCTCAAGTGCCCCCAACTGATCTGCCAAAGTGTCAAGCAATTCGTTTCCCATCTTTGCACCTTGCCTTCCAATAGAGCTCCTACCTTCCAGGATATTATTCATCTTATACAATACTGTTTATGTATATGACTACAATGAACAATGCTTTATGTACATCATAGCATATAATTTTGTATACACTTCGTCACGTGTCAAGTTCCAATTTGACAATTTTAAAAAATAAAAGAAAAGAAATGAGACTTTCCATCAATCACACGTTACCAACTTGGATGATGCACACAATGATGTATTAAACAAGTGTACAAGTGGCTTTATTCGACTACAACTTAAATATAGAATTTGTAATGACAGATCAATTAATATCACATCACAGATAAAATTTTACATAGATGGGCAAAGTTTCAAAAAAGTTGAGTTTTTATTCTAGCCACAAGCTGGGGACCAATCATGCAATTCTTTAATAAATTTCACATACCAGTGTTGAAAGGGAAAAGATCGAATATGCCCGAAACCTGAAATGAATTTGTGATCTACTGAGTTCAATCAAGTGAGCGATGACTTTTCTGGGCTAAGGACGAAGCTCGTGGAGTACTCTAATCGTATATAGAATACAGCGTTGAAATAAAAGAGAATATATAGAGTTACTATACATTTACTTCCCTCATAATTTATTTTTATTACCAAAATCCAAATTAGAACGCAAGTTTTAAGACATGACCCTAAGACCCTACTTAACGGACTTACAATAAAGCCAAATAAAGGCTCAACATTTATCACTTTTGACCAAGAGATATATGTAATAAAATATCCCCTTTATCAACATAAAATTTCGAGACATGAGCTAGATTTCAATTACTCGTGAGCCGCTCCAATCAACGATGGATTCTCATCTTCAGCATCAAATTCCTGCTCGACACCTTTTACTTCGGGTACATAATGCATTAGCATGTTCTCGATGCCAGATTTCAGAGTAACGGACGAGCTAGGGCAGCCACTGCATGCTCCTTGCATCCTTAGTTTAACTATTCCCGTGTCTGGATTGAATTCTCGATACTCGATGTCCCCACCATCATCTTGTACAGCTGGACGGATACGAGTCTCCAACAGTTCTTTGATCATTGCAACAGTCTCTGAATCATCCTCATGGATGGCTGTGTCCATGGAAGCTGCAGTGTTTGAATCCAGGAATAATGGCTGCCCCGAGGAATAAAAATCCATTATTGCTGCAAAGATTTCGGGTTTCAGAAAATCCCATGAAGTGTCTTCCGACTTAGTCACAGTTACAAAATCTGATCCGAAGAAAACCCTAGTAATTCCTGCATTGATAGAGAATTGCATCAGAGCAATTTAAATGGATTCTTGACATGGGAAAGGGGGAAACTAAAATGAAAGGTTGAGTATCATTTAGTACAATCACAAGATTACTTCCAAGAAATGGAAACTTCACAGGCTCGTGGGATCAGCTGAAGTTGAGAAAGATGCATAGAAATACATATATTACGAAAATGAGATCACAACCAAAGAAGTAAAGCACAAGTCACACATTTAAGTTCAGGAATCGAAGCCACTTAACAAAACAGCTTTTTCTCAAAAATATTCTTTTTCCCACATTTTCTTTTACAAGCAACACCATCTAACTTTGATTTTCCAAAACAATAGTTGATAATAAACATCTAGATGCCAACGACAAGTTTTACCTATCAATTGCAATTTTTTTTTTTTTTTTTATAGGTAATCAGAGAATTTTATTCCTTAAAAGAGAGTACACGGAATACAATCACTTTAGGCATGAAAGGAACAACATGAAGTTAGGCAACCCTACAACAGTATTTTTAACCACTGCATTAAACCAAGTATACAAAGTCAAGTAAAATAATTCTCTTATCTGCTCTGATGTCTTTGTTTGATCTTCGAAACATACCAAAAAAGACAGGAGTATGCCATACATCAAAAAAGTAGAGATCCTTATTTCATCACAGCGGCATAAAGGCATGATTTGGAAAACATGAACTGCCTTGAGAAGACGTTAAAACCTACCCAACTCTTTTAACTGATACAGACAAAAACATCCTCCAAGATAATCAATTTCATCATGAGAATAAATTATAGTGCCCACCACAAGGAGCAATGAGCCAAAATCCGTTGTGAATGACAATAGGAGACCTAGAATTCATTCTCTTTCTTGGTTTCAGCGCAAGAAATTGGGATGTCCAAGTAAATACCTCTGCTTGAATACAAACTAATATAAAAAGAATAACTAAGAAATTGAATATAATCATTCACGAGATACCCTAATCACTATTATGCCATAAGATATATAATAGTGTGGCCATCATACAGAAAGCTTCTAAGAGACAGTCGTATACCCTAGTTGTTGCAAGGCTCTAAAATTCTACTTACAAAACAGCACAATTTCCATCTTATTTGAAACATGGATTACACACACATTAAGCCTATCTTCCATGTGACTCCAAATCACTGTAATCTATTTGCATACTCGATGCAATGCCAATGAAGAGGCTGGGGTGAGATTGTTGGGAACATACTTGTACACCTTTGACAATCTTTAAAGGTCCATAAGTCCAAGTAATGCTAAGTTATAGTGTAGAATCGATAATATCCAATACAGAAACAATAAAATGATAGGACTTTTTAAGACGATCTACTAGTTTTTAATTAGGGTGAGAGTTGAGAAGCTTATATAAGCAACAAATGATGCGTTAAATGGAACAGCCAACAAATGCTGCATAAACAGGTGCCTCCTATAACATTTTTCGATTCACACATGCTCTGATCGCTAACAGTACTTTGGTGCTAACTGTCAAAAACTCTATTTAAACCAAGGTTGACGACCCTATCCAATGCAATCTCTGGAATGCCATCAAGCAACCACATATTGAGAACCTGATGTTACTACGAGCTTTAACTGTTCAAGTACTCATAGTCAGACTGAATTGCAGAATTAAACTCAGCAAGATGCAAAGGCCAGAAATAGATTCCAGTCACAGGCAGAAATAGATTCCAGTAACAGGCTGAGCAATTTATTATTTTCAGCGGATAGTAGGTAGAGATCAGAAAATAGACTCAAATTCATTGGACTAAGGGGCTATAGTTCAAGCCTAGAAAAAGCAACACACGCATTACAATTTTCGGAAGATGCAAGTCATTGAACCTCTTTGGTTTCTACATTAAAAAATACATGCAGGTGCACAATTCACCTAGAATTTAACAATTAAGCAAGCTAATCAGGCCATAATTCTGGTGGATGATCACCTATGATTAAGTAACTATTGATTTATAGAAAAGGAAAAGTCTAAATAAGAAAGTAAACCTCCAATCTTTTCAGTTTTCAAATAATAAAGTTTCCCAAACCCTAATATATCAGAGTTTGTAACAGAGGAATTTACTGCTCAGTATCACCACACCCTCCCGCAAAATACCCTTCCTCAGATGATCCATAACCAGTAGTATGTTACAGAGCCTATGTGCCTCTACTAGGTGTTTCTTTCCTTTTGTCTGACTTCAAATTCCTAAATGATTTCTTCCAAGAACTTTACTATAGCAAATATCTGCATA
The DNA here is from genome assembly GCF_002742605.1 of Olea europaea var. sylvestris. NCBI lineage: Eukaryota > Viridiplantae > Streptophyta > Magnoliopsida > Lamiales > Oleaceae > Olea > Olea europaea. The sequence continues at coordinate 19,721,934 of NC_036238.1, forward strand.
TGCGGGTCAAAGGAGATCACATTGCTCTTCAACACATTGGAGGCTTCGTGCGTATACCTTTCTCCAATGAGATAGTAGAATACACAAAGTTTTCTCAGTGGCAATGAACTGTGCTCCATTGAATTTGGATCAAATGAAATTAAATTCAAATTCATAAGCAATAATTGTAATTAAAACTTCAAGGTTCCTATACCGCACTCTAAATGCAGCCAAGGGAACAGCAACTTGCTGTTGGTAACAGAAAAGTTAGGCATTCAGATGCTTAGCTAATTAAAAGCTTAATGAGGTCATATGAATGCACATAGCAACCCAGCAGCTAGCAGCCTATCACCAGTTGCATTTATCAGACTGAATAATTAAGAAATCTTATGGAGGCAAATGGTTTATTTGCCAAAGATATACGTTTGATGGGGCAAGTGCCAACAAGTACTTACACATGCCCAAGAAAATGAATTCCTCCCAGCTCATGGTATATTGATGAAGAAATAAAGAAAACCATACTAAACATTTAGTTATGACAATCGAATCCAATGTTAAACAGCCTTGCTTTGAGATAATTCTTCAAAGTTCAATTTTTCCCTCCATCTTTTCACATGGTTAATTAAAGAGTAGAGACTATAGAGTAGAACTACTTTTTGCTCTTACTAGGTTGTGCAATATATATGCTCAAGCATTCACTTTTCTAGTTAGAGACCAACGTCACGATTTATCCCACTTTGCCATGTCAATTAGTGGATTCATCATGAAGAGAAACTGGGTGGTCAATCTCGCAAGAGACTATTTGGTGGGTTGTAAATTCATTAGAAGTGACTTTGATGTTGTCTGGTGTTAGTTTCTTGGACCTTTCTCATCACATTTTAAAGTGAGGGCATCTCTTCTGGGCCTACGATCCATTACATGCCTAAACAAAGCTGGTTAACTGATCTCTACCAAATAGCACACTTTTCTAAATAATCGACACTCTTTCCCTCTATCAGGAACCAATAAACTCAACAGGGTAAAAATCAAATAAGGTGGTATTAAACTCCCAACTAATAACCATATTCACTCAACAGCTTATCCAGGAGGATATAAGCAAACCCATACTACAGCTCTTGTCATTCCATATTATTTTCCTACCGACAGCTTCTGATTTGAGCATTGACGGACCTACATCATCAAATCTGGCACACTCTGAAGCCTGTTTGCATACATGATATAAGGAAAAAACTGATTGACAGAAAATGATATCAAGCAGGCTTGACTAGAATTCAAATACAAACATTCTCACATGTCTAATATAAATTAGGACTATCTTAAGTTCTAGTCTTTTTTGAAAATTGCAAAAATACTTCCAATCTTCCAGTTACCCAAATATGTTCATAGAAATCAACCTACTTTGACAACCAATACAGTTAGTGTGAAATTCTGTAAACCACTAGCTAAGAAAATCCTTCAAGAAAAATGAAAAGAAGATTCAGGGATTATGATATTCAATTCAACATGGAAGTCGCAAGAGTTAAGCTAATAACTTTCGTACTACCAAGTTTCACAAAAGTCAGATTCACAAAAAAATTAAAAAATAAAAATTATATTAAATTAGGAATGATGACAGAATCCCAAAATCACATCAACGAGAAGTTCATAGAATTGGGCTAAAGGTAATGCTTACCATCAATTCCGAAGAGGGATTTCGCCAGTGGAGAATTCATGGCAGAACGTGCATTTGGAAAATCCGCGCTCCCCGCCTCCATAACAGGCTTTCCAGGATAAAACATAAGTGATGAGGGATTAGGAGTTGATTGCGTCTGGATAAACATGGTCCTTCTCTGCCCTGTCCACAGCAAACAATAAACTGCAATCAAAACAACTACAACAAAAACCAATCTCATTTCCCCTTCCCCTCACATAACTAGTATAATTAAATAGCTTGAATCTCATCAAACTAATATCAGAATAATATCCTCATAAACTCACAAACTCCAAAGATTTTTAACAACAAAATGTAAATGTCACCAGAACAAAAAAGAGTCGAAATTGAGGAAACTAACCTTGGAAATGATTCCATTGAAAGGGGCGTAAAGAAGATTTCAACGAGGCTAAATCGGGATGATTGCTTGAAGAAGAAGCAAAAGGTGGTCGATGGGATACAAGATATACACACAATCCTCGCGCAGAGCCATTTAATTTGTAGGGATTTGGTAATAGTATATTGTTATTATTGCTGAAGCGGATAGCTCTATACACCAGCTTTCCTATATTTTTCATTGTCCGCCTTTGTCTCAAGGTTTTTGCAAACTGTTAGAAGAGGGATTTCTCCGTTCTTCCTTGTTTCCGAGTTGATTTGGGAATTTTGTGGTAGAACTGTCAACGGCAGACGGGGGAATATAATAGGTGGGCTTATGGGCTGTACATGTAAAAGAATATTTGGGCTCATATTTCTTTTGGGTCAAGAAATTAAAGCTTCATACAAATTCGTTGGCCGAAGAGAGCAGGCCCTCCCTACAATTGAGGCTGGCAAAGCCTAAATGTGCGCACATGCACTCAGTGAGCTTCACACCTGAAAATAGTATGTGGAAATTACATAATACTAGGGATTTAAATACCACAATTCAAAAATCAGGGCTGAAATTTCATCATTCAAAAATCAGGTATCAATATAATAAATCCCCAACCGATTAAATCAGGGCTAAAGTTTCTCTCTCTACAATCTACCTTTTCTCTCTCGTCTCACTCTATCTATTTTCCCGTTGTCCCTCATTTAACCATCCCGCCAGGAGATGATCGAGACGAGGTGCCACCACCAGAAGAAGTAACACAACGTTGCCATCTGTCGTTGCCCAACGTTGCACTTGTCGCTACGAAGAAAAATTTGGAGACTGTTTTGGGGTTTTTTGGTCGCTGGTAGAAGAGAAAATTTGGGGAGGGAGTTTGGTTTTTTTGGGTGATTTCGTTCTTCTCAATTTGAGATACGTAGTCGGAGCCGCTGTGTAGAGCCATATTCTCGTCTGTAATGGGAAAATCTGGTGGGGGTTTTGGTGTGGTGGAGGTGGAGGTGGAGGTGGAGGTGGAGGTGAATGCATGCGACCAATTTAATTGTGTGCTGTGGATGTGGTGGGTAGTGGAGACGTTGGTCGGTGGCTGTGCTGTGCGGCGACGCTGGTCGACGATAAGTGTAACAGTATCGCCACACGCAGAAAATGTGTGCTGATTTGTTTAAGTGCAGTGTGTGTGGAAGTGTATTTGTACAGTGTTGAGGTATTTTTGTTGGGTTTGTTGGTTTTTGGAGTGGTGGTGGATACAGCGGTGGTGGTGGCTCTGCTTGTGTACAGCGACTCTGGTGGTTGGAGGTTCTTAACGGTGGCTCTGTGTGAGATGCTGTGTTGCGGTATTTTTGTTGGGCTTGTTGGTTTTTGGAGCGGTGGCAGCGGCAGCGGTGGCCGTGATGGTGTTATAGTAGGGATAGTATTTGTAACCAAGTATTGGGATCGGGTGTTTGGTATCTGTGACCAACTATTTGATCCCCTGACTATTAAGCTGACTTTAAAATTTGATCATTTTGCGACTAAAAAAGTAATCTGTGACCATCAAATTTGAAAGTACGTGACCTATAATTTTTTTAATTTGTGATCAATGACAAAAACTATGATCTATAAAATCGATAGATAAATTGTGATCTATAATTTTTTGATCTGTAACCTATTAAAATTTTGATTTGTGATCAGTGAATAAATATATGATCTATAATTGTGTACATGTCATTAATCGTGTAATTGTGACCTTATTATGTTTAATTAATAAATATTTTAAATTAATTAGATAAAATCCTAATTTTTGCATTAGTTAAACTTAAAACTTGAATTTTGAGTCGTGCATAATTTATTTAATACTAATATTTCAAAAACTGAGAGCTACAGATTTAGCAAAAACATGTTGAAAATTGTCATATTTTTCAATTTTTCATATCAATATTTTTAATTTCATTTTTGGAAAAAAAAAAAATCTCACGGGTAACATTTGTGTTACCATATATTACTTTTATAAGTACAATGTCCCAACTTAATTGAATATTGTATTTTACTCACAAGTATATTTGCAATTTTACTCTTCGTGCTTGCTCATGAAACAATGATCATGGTGATCACAGGTGTTTTAATGATATGGTCAACACACATATACAAAATCCTGCACGACTGCTCATGGGGCTGGATAACAACAGAAATGAGCACCGTGGCCCCAACAAGTATGCCTGCTTCTTGATTACAATTTACATGCTAATATTTTCATAATTATTGCACTCCAATTCCAAAATTATATTTCGCAATTTCATAATCCAACTTTTCAATTTCTAAGTGAATTATGGATAGACATCATGAGAATTCTTTTCCTCAAAATTTATAATCCATCAATGGCATGGGTTCAAAACCAAATTATGCAAAAAAGAAGTTTTGGAAATACGACATGTGAAATGTAATTCTACTCTGCATATAGAATGTATTTTGTAATTAAAACAAATAATTTCGATCTTGATCTTAAATTTGGTAAAAGTAATTATTATATTATTATTATTATCGATAAAAGTAATTTTTATTTTAAAAAATGAAAAAAATCTAAAATATGCTATTTTGAATCTCTCCAGGCGGCTGTCGACCACATTTGCATAATCCTACGTGGACTGAAACAGACCAGTTGAAATCAGCCAATGCCCACAACCTGATAAGATATAGATAAGGCCTAGACTCCTACCACCGTCAGATGGATTCATTCCGTCAATCGAACGGGTACAGATAATTTCTCCACCCTAAAAATCTCTCTCCCCCTCACCCATTTCTTGCTCTATATCCCCCACCAAAAAAATACCACACACACAGCAGCAACTCTACTTTCTATTCCTCCAGATCCTTCCTCCATGGCCACAACCACCGTCGCCGCCACTACATCCTCCTTCATTGGCACACGCCTCACGGATGCTCACTCCGGATCAGGCCGTGTTCAGGCCCGGTTCGGATTCGGAACCAAGAAAGCTCCACGCAAGAAGTCAAAGTCCGTCAGCTCAGACCGCCCATTGTGGTACCCTGGAGCTCAGGCACCCGAATGGCTCGATGGAAGTCTGGTGGGTGATTATGGTTTTGACCCTTTTGGTCTGGGAAAACCCGCCGAGTACTTGCAGTATGACTTGGATTCTCTGGATCAGAACTTGGCCAAGAACTTGGCGGGCGACGTTATTGGGACCAGGACTGAGACTGCTGATGTTAAATCGACTCCGTTTCAGCCTTACAGTGAGGTTTTTGGACTCCAGAGGTTTAGGGAGTGCGAGCTGATCCATGGAAGGTGGGCTATGTTGGCCACTCTTGGTGCCTTGACTGTCGAGTGGCTCACCGGCATCACATGGCAAGATGCCGGAAAGGTAAGCACATATTTACTCTTTCAACTAGCTATTTATATATTTATGATTTAACATATACTATCTAGCGTCAATTATGCTATTTACTTTCCCTTGAGTCACGAATTGGCCTAATATTAGATAGTTCGTGCATGTATGTGTGTGTTAATATTCCTAAAGAGAGACGGTTTTTGTGAAGAAAAAGGTGTTTGTTCATTCAATTAAAAATTATGCAAGAAAAGTAGACATAGCACTCCCGTTTTGAGTGAAAATTACAAATCCATCTGTGTATTTTGCATGTTTTTTATGTGGTTTTGCTTATTATTTCTCTCGAAATGGGATTGTGTGGGCCAATGGGACGGTCATGATTAAAGCTTAAATAACAAAATTGCACTAAACTTCATTTTCCATTAAGTTGACCTTCTTTTTTTTTTTTTTTTTTTAATCCTTTCACGTATGTTGATGCTCCATGGTTGTTTATTTATCATCGTTAGTACTATCTATGCAATAGCACTAATGTGACAATAAATGAGAATTATAGTTAAATAAATTACATAATTTCACCTTTTGTTGAGTCTATTGCTTAGTGAAATCATAGCATTATTCTTTTAATATGGAGTAATGGTATTCAAAATTGTATGATTTACAGAAATTTCTTGATAAAAAATTTGATCTTGACGGATCAAAATTTAGAATGACTAATGAATGTACATTTAACAGGTTGAACTTGTTGAGGGTTCCTCCTACCTTGGCCAACCACTTCCATTCTCCATAACCACGTTAATATGGATTGAGGTCCTCGTCATTGGATACATTGAGTTCCAGAGGAATGCCGAGCTTGACCCTGAGAAGAGGCTTTACCCGGGTGGCAAATTCTTCGATCCGCTTGGCTTGGCAGCCGACCCTGAGAAGAAAGCCACCCTTCAACTGGCGGAGATAAAGCATGCCCGCCTTGCCATGGTGGCGTTTCTTGGCTTTGCCGTCCAGGCTGCTGCCACCGGCAAAGGTCCACTTAACAACTGGGCTACTCACTTGAGTGACCCTCTTCACACTACCATTTTGGACACCTTCGGCCTCTTCTCTTAAGCTCCTTGTCCTATTTCTAGCTGAGAACATTTTACTAGTATATTAATATTGTACTGGACTATAGTTCTCATCCTGTAAAAATTGTAACATTTAACAGTTTATAAGCTGAATGCCATATCTATATATTATCCCTTCCTCGACTATAAAAAGAGTGTTCTCTCGAAATGAAAGAATAAATCGTCTGATTCTCAAAGAAATCAGATTGTGGTACAGTTTAGGAGTACCGGGTATGCTTCAATGACTGATGATCTTTCATGCTTTTTGGATTTGAGATTATTATTTCGGGCCGAGCATATAGCATAAATTAATTAATTTATTCAAGAGAAATTTACTGAGGTGCACATCTTGTTTTCTAAATTTACATTTGGGTAATTACATTATCGCTACAAATTTTATTAAGTACATCACAATTTTCTTATTTACTAAAATATCCTTTAAGTAAACTTACATAATTTGGATTTTAATATACTTTTTAATTAGATAAATCATTGTTACAACACAAATATAAAACCTAATTTCTTTCTTTCTTTTTCCTCAACATTTCATTTTTCATGGCTTTTCCGACAGCTTTTATTTTCTTCCAAGGTGGCGAGATATTTTTTTCCCCCCAAGGTAAATGAATTTATACTCTATTTGATCACGATTTATTGATAAATTTATTTTCTTACATTTATCCATGCAAATTATTAGCAAAACTAAATTGAAAGCATATTTCATGAGTAAAGTAGCAGAAAATCACAGTTCAGAAGCCAAAAATTTCAAGAATCTCAATGAGACTTGACAATAAAAATTTGGCAGGAGATAGGGTTCATGACACTGGGGGACTAGCCATGCGTGGCCAAGTCACAAACTTCATGCGTGGCCAAGTCACAAACTTCTTGTCTGTCTCTTTCAACCATTCATTGTTCGAAATTGTTTTGGGAATAGTTCCTTTGAAAATCTTCAGTTCTTGGATGGTAATGTCTCACATATATGCCATTGCAATTGAACCCATTACGGCCAGAATTATCCACTTAGCTGCCATATCTTAACTCCTATAGTTTTATTAATTTGCAGAATGCAAATAAGGAGCGTTGTAACTGGTTGAAGCATTCCTTTAGAAATTATATATATTTGCTGTCAAAAAATAAAAATAAAAATAAAAAAACAGAATGAGGGGAAATGTTGAGAAAAATGAGGATTAATATTAGGTGATAAGTATATTACAATATGTATTTTCTTTTCAATTTTTTGTTTTATTTAATTAGAAGTATGATTGTAAATTTGTTATGGTCTATTTATTAAAAATATATTTTAATTATAGTGTGATTATAATGTAATGTAATAATTAAAATTTACAGTGGTAATATAATAATTACCATTTAAATTTTACCATCTATTTTTATGTCTTTGAATAGAAACAAAAGACACCGTTTAGTCAAAAAATTATAAATATGCCATCAAATAGCTATACCTTGGACGTTGTCTAACGTTTTTACATTTTAAACTACTTTTCCTCTATTTGCAGGGGCGAATCCAGGATCTTGAGTCAACACGGACGGCCGTAATAAAATATTAAGAACTCGTTTGATATCATTTTTTGCAAAAAACTGTATTTTGGAATAGTAATTTGATGGAGAATGTATAGTTAAAAATAATAAAAAATTTTGAATTTACATGTAATATTATTTTATTAAAGAATATTTGATCGAAAATAAATGAAAGAAAAATATATTCTGAATTAAATGGGAATCAAACAAAACTTAAAATTTAAATAAAATAATTATTTTGTTGAAATTGAACATATATAATTTTGTTATAGAATAAATCGTACTCACCAAATAATATTATTGCTTTGTATAATTTAAAGGAAGAGCATGTTGTTTGAATTTTTACAATTGCATAAAAACCACTAAAATGTTACATATATTATTTGATAAATTTTGTATTACAAGTCATCAAATGTCATAGTGGTTAAGCTTTCACCATGTCCTAAAAGAGCTCACAGGTTCGATGACATTGGCTCCTTTCCTTATTTCAATGGTTTTTGGTCAAAATTGTATAACTAAAAAAGTAAAAGGAAGTACCAACCAAGGATTCGAACCCGGGACATCAAAGAAGCAAAAGGTAGCACCAACCAACTTGGCTAGAAGCAACATTTTGGATAAAAAAAACTTACCAGTAATATATACTATATATTTGTCTGTTCTCAACAAAAATAAATAAATAAATAAATAAAGTGGCTCCTGGCAGATCCAGCACGCACGGCCGCGGGGGCTCGTCGGGTGCTGGATCCGTCGGTGTCTATTTGGCAAACTTCTGAATTATTTATAAATGACCAAACTTCATATTCAATTACATAATTCAATAAATCAACAAGTACTATTGATCACTTATGTCCAATTCATTTTTATCTATGTATAAATTAAACCATTTATGACTCAAATAGGCAAATTTATTATTTTTCAAAATTTTAATTACTATTTTTTTATCTAAACTTTTTATTTTTCTCTTTCAATATCTGCCCACAAATTAAATTTTTGTAAGTCTCTTGATTACGTTATTATATCTGTTTTTCCATTTGAAATTTTCTAAAAAATAAATTACATATCTTAATTGACAATTTTATAAATTTGTTCTCTTTTATTAAGCTTACTTGCATACATGAGAATAATAAAAATCAAGAAAATTACACACATTCCTATATAATTTTCAAACTGTCTAATGTTATAAAGCCAATTTCCCCAATTTAAAATTAAAAAAAAAATTGAGTTGTAACAAAATAGCTAATATGAAAAATTATTTCATACCATTTTGTAATTTCTAAATGATGAACATAAATTTTTGGTTAGAAAATGACAATTTTATTAATTTATCCTTTTATAATGTTTAAAAAATATCAAATGAAATTTTTATCTGTATATTTTCAATACTTTATTAACTTATTAAGTTATTTTCTTATTTATTTAAATTGGAATTAAAAAAAAAAATTGAGTTGTAACAAAATAGCTAATATGAAAAATTATTTCATACCATTTTGTAATTTCTAAATGATGAACATAAATTTTTGGTTAGAAAATGACAATTTTATTAATTTATCCTTTTATAATGTTTAAAAAATATCAAATGAAATTTTTATCTGTATATTTTCAATACTTTATTAACTTATTAAGTTATTTTCTTATTTATTTAAATTGGAATTCAAGGACTTACAAAACAGTTTATGGATGTCATGGCTTCTACTAACTAAATTTTAACAATTCTAAAATAATTTTAAAAAAAAGTAATTTAAGAGTTTTTTTTTTGTCTCTTTATCTATTTATGATAACATATTTAAAATTGAGTAATTATATTCACAAATCACATCATACTTTTATTTGTTTTATCGCATCTTAATTAAAATGAACATCCTTATCCTTTGCTATCATCGCATTTGAGATGATCTGATGACAATTTTCGTCTTTGTTGAGTGTTAAACTCTATGAACTCGTTTTATGTACAGCATTGTTCTGTGCATTCAAATAATAACTGAAGATCAATAGTCAATTTGAACCAAAGGGTTTACAACTAATTTATAATATTTTACGTTCATCTAGAAAGGAGAAGAGATCACATCCCTCACTTGCAGGTAGAACTTATATTTTCATAAAATATATAGTAAATTTTCTGCACATGATACACCATGGAACTCGTGATTTTAAGAGCAATTTTGTAAAAAGGAATTGTCACAAGAGATTATGTTGACCTTTTTTTATTGATGGACATGTGATCAAGATCTATAAAATTATTTTTACACTAAATTGGGAAAAAAAAATAGCGAATTAGGTTGGGCAAATCTAGAAATGTCAAACAGGCCAAGCGGAGTTGGCTTGTCAAATGACGAGCCTGAACCGATTAGGGAGCTCAATCCCACAAGTTGAGCCTACTCGGCTTGTCGAGCCCACGAGCCAAAGTTCACAAAACTCGTGGGCTAGTAAAAAATGTGCAAATTTACAAAAAATAAAAATAAATAAAAAATAATTAACGAGCTCGTGGGTCGAACTTGAGCAACTAGCCGAGCTCAGCTCGCCACCAGCCTAAGCCGAGCTCGTGGGTTAAAGGGCCGAGCTAGCTCGACTCGACCCATTGCAATCCCTAGGCAAGTCGTATCTTTTGTGAATGTAAGGCCTTTATAATTTAACAACGACATCATTTTTCTATTTAAATTTGTTAACAATATTTTATAGGGTAATTATACTGTCATCACAAAATTTACTTAGTACACCACATTATAATCACACCACAATTAAAATATATTTTCAATAAATATACCACAACAAATTTACAATTATACTCGCAATCCAATAAAAACTTAAAACGAAAAACTATAATCACACCAACCCATTTCTTCTATCATCCAAGCTTCCTCAATAGCAATTTGATCTCTTTCGTATTCAAAGCACTTCCGGAAATTCTTTTCGCTTTTCAATTACATCCTTCATTAGTCTCTCAAAGTAGTCCATCCATTTCCCGCTTCATCTTGTACCGCCTCTGAGATCCTCGTTAGACAAAGTTGAAGAAGAGATCGAAATCGATAGATGGTTAGCTGATATATTTTCGGATGAGATGGCTAAATGTTGAATATTTACAAAATTTAAACTTTACATACTCACCAAGATTTTCATGGCAAATCACCAAGAAAATGATTAATGCGTAACATACATTGGTCCATTAATTTGTATCTTGAATAATGAATCTTGAATTATAATTTTCTAATCTTGTCTCCCGGATCTTTAATATTGATTCTTAATTATGAATTCTTAAATCCTTCTTCTTAATTCTTGATTGTAGATGGCATGTTCTTGATTGCGGGTTTATGATCTTCCTCTTCAATATGCATTCTCTATAATTCTTGTGTTGAAGGGATCAAACAAAAAATGAGAAATTATATATGAATTGGAGATCATAACCAGTGGCAAATCCAAGACTTCGACTCAGCTAGGACGGCCGTTGATCGTTGGCTGTTGAATGTTGATAGTTAATGGCCGTATAGCGATATCGTTTATTAATATTAAAAATTCTTCGATTTATATGTAAATATACTAAAACGTAAAAATCGTGTATTTATATCATATTATATTTCTATACAATCCAAAATAATATAAATTACATTATACACAAGACTTTTTTGTGTTATCAATACTTAACAAATTTTTTGTTTGACTAAAAATAGTTGAAAAATTAGATACGCCACTACAAGAACTAGATTAA
>NC_036238.1:19736464-19743354 GCF_002742605.1 Olea europaea var. sylvestris
GCCCTAATTGTGAAAAATAGTTTCATTTGCTCCATAAAAACAAAAATTTTCTTTCAACGGCCATGAGTCATAGCTCAAGTTCCAAAAATCCATCTCACACCCATCCTCATTAAACGAATGTACCACTGGATTCTCCACAACGACAGGACCTTCAAATGATTGCAATAAGGGAAGCCCTAGAAAAATTGACAAATGCAATGGGACGAATGGAAAGGAGCCAAGCCCATTCATCCCTATTAGATACCGAGGTGGAATCTCCTGTAAGGACAAAGGCAAAGCATCCCTCCACCAGGAGAACTCTCCACTTTTCAAGAGGAGAATCATCGAGAAGCCAAACCGACGAGGTTAAAAGCAAGGAACCTGAGGTGAGAAGGACTGCAAGTGTGTTCGACGGATTGGGGACTCATCACTTGCTGACCCCTACGCAAGGACAAACCGACATGAAACGCCCTTTGGAACAAACAGAACCCGAACTAAGCGCGCTTAAAAAACGCATTGCCAAACTGGAGGCTAAAAACAAAGGTGGCACGGAAGGTTACCAAACCAAACGACATTCCTCCTTCACCGAAGATGTCCTCATAGAACCACTGCCTGAAAAATTGAAAATTTCCCAGATCGCCGCATACAAAGGAAATAGTGACCCCGTCAGCCACCTTGACAAATACACCTCGTGGATGGAACTACAGGGGGCAAGCAACGCAATCATGTGCCGAGCATTTCCCCTAACTCTAGGAGACAAAGCCCAAAGATGGTTCAGGAGGCTACATGAAAGGTCGATAAAAAATTGGGATGATCTAGCCATTGCATTCTTGGCCCAGTTTATGGGCTCAAAGGCTAGAACTACACCCAAAGAACGTCTAGTGAGCATCAAGTAGGGAAGAAGTGAATCCCTCAAAAGCTATCTGAATAGGTTCAACAAGCAATTCATAGAAGTAGAAAAAATATTTGACGATGCAGCACTCATGGCCGTATTAGCAGGACCAAGACCCAAAACAAGATTCTGGTGGTTAGTACACGAGGACGGCCCAAGGACTTATCTCGAGTTCCTTAACCGAGCTAAGAAACACATAAGTGCTGAGGAGGCAACCTCTGACCAAGAGGAAGCGAGACGAGAAATTGACCTCAATGATGTGGAGAAAGAAAAAAAACCAAACCGTAGTCCTCAACCAGAAAGAAAGAAGGACAGGAGAGAAAGAGATCCTCCCAGGGCTCAGCTGTACAAGTTTTGGGAGTACCACCCACTTAAAGTCTCCTTGGAAGAGGTATTCACGCAAGCCAACACAAAATAAGCATTTCGCAGACCTATAGTCCTGAAAAACGAACAGGCTGCACAACGCCAAAGACGATACTGCCGGTACCACAAGACCATGGCCATGATACTGATAACTGCTGAGACTTAAAAGAGGAAGTTGAGTCATTAATTCAGCGAGGTCGGTTACAGGAGTTTGTTGCCAAGCCAAAAGAAGCAGATCGACTTACAGTGCACCAGCCACAGCTACAGGAGGCCCCCACACGAACCCAACAGGCGATCCCCAACTGTAACCCACCTCCACATGCTGAAATCAAAATGATGGTGGGCGGAAATTAGTATATTGAAGGATCCAGAAGGGCGAGGCGAAGGCAAGCCCGAAGTGCAAAAATCGTACCGAACTACTGGAATCAAATCCCTAGAACCGGCATTGACCCTGAATCGTTCTAGTTCACGAAAGAAGATTATGAAGGAATCCTCCAATACCAGAGTGACGCCCTGGTGGTCACAATAATGGTCGTCGAAGTGAAAGTCCACCGCACTCTAGTGGACAATGGAAGTTCGGTCAATATACCGTACTCACAAATCTTGAGGTAGTTGGAAATATCAATTCGCTACCTCCAACGTATCCAAGGAAACTACAGGGATTTTCTGGGGATCCTATCGAAGCCCTAGGTTAGATAGTCCTTAGTGTGGAGCTAGGCGAAGCTCCTTGCCAAAGAAGAATCTCAGCAAATTTTGTGGTGGTCTATTTACCGTCAAATTACAATGCAATATCGGGACGGCCCATTTTGCACGAACTAAAGGCTGCCACGTCAATTTATCATTACTGTGTGAAATTTCCCCATCCCTTACGAGAATGGAATTATCCGAGGGGACCAAGCTATTGCAAGAGCCTGCAACGTCGACCTGCCAAGGCCACAAGTCAACATGCTGAGGAGCAGGATGAACACACAAGTCGAGGAAGCTAGACTAAAGAGACCAATCATTGCAAATCTCTCAAAAATAGGCATAACGGAAAAAGATCTCAAAAAAGATCTTTTGACGAGAAGAAGGTGGACGCGCACCCTTACCACGGAGTTATGGTAATCTCGTTGCCTATAGCCGGGGTAACCATCCCCAAAGTCTTGGTGGATACATGAAGCTCTCTGAACATCCTATTCAGCCACACCCTAAAATGGATGGGTATCCCTGCTAACTTTCTTCAACCATACCCAAATATGGTCCTAGGATTAAGCGGAGCCTTGACTTCTGCCAAAGGATCAATCAAACTCAAAGTCGAGTCTGGATCAGTACCTCGATAGTTGAAGACGAACTCCGAGTTCGTGGTGTTCGACACCCCCTCCCCTTATGATGCCGTGATGGGACAACCCCTACTCTCCAGCCTGAGAGCAGGAGTTTCCCTATATCACTATTCTATCAAGTGAAGTCAAAGGAAATAGGGAGCTTGCCGAAAGTTGCCAATGGAATACCTATACCAGTCATCAACACAGCTTCTTGGGGATACACATGGCGAACAGATGGGAACCCGAACTCATTCCCTTAGACCCACAGACCAGGATCGGAGGTGGAGAACCCGTAGAAGAACTAGAAGGAGTTCGAGTCTGTGCCAAGGACCAAACAAAGGAACTCAAAGTTGGGTGCGAATTGCAGCCCTCCACCCGAAGCGAGCTTGTGGCTTTTCTTAAAGAGAACCTTGATGTCTTCGCTTGGGATCACAGTGACATAAGAGGAATAGATCCTAATATTGCATGCCACAAATTACAGGTAGATCCCTCAACTCGGCCAAAGCAACAAAAACGACAACCTCTGAATCCTGAAAGATATGAAGCATTAAACAAAGAGGTGCAAAAACTGTTGAACAATGGTTTCCTCCGTGAAGCAAAATACCCGAAGTGGGTCACGAATCCGATCCTTGTGAAAAAACACAACGAAGATTGGAGGGTATGCATAGATTTCACCGATCTCAACAAAGCATGCCCCAAAGATAGATTTCCATTGCCAAGAATAGATCAAATGGTGGACGCCACAGCTGGGCATGAGCTACTCAGCTTCATGGACGCATATTTCGGATACGACCAGATACCAATGTACGGCCCAGATCAGGAGTATACCTCTTTCACAACCGATCGAGGTCTTTACTGCTACAGAGTAATGCCATTCGGTCTCAAAAACACTGGCACCACCTACCAGCGACTCGTGAATTCAATGTTTTCCCAGCAAATCTGAAAAATAATGGAAGTATATATTGATGACATGCTGATCAAAAGCATAAAGGCCAAGGACCACTGTCAACATCTAACCAAAATGTTTGATATACTAAGGAAGTATGGAATGAAGTTGAACTTGAGAAAATGTGCTTTCGGGGTCAGTTCAGGAAAATTCCTTGGTTACATCGTAAACAACCGAGGAATCGAGGCAAACCTTGAAAAGATACAAGCTATCATCAAATGAAACCCCCAACTAAACCTAGAGAAGTACAAAGTTTAACTGGAAGGGTTGCGGCCCTCAGTTGGTTCATCTCCAAATCTACGGACCAATGCAAACCTTTCTTCGACATGTTACGAGGTGGAAAGAAGTTCGAGTGGACCAAAGAATGCCAGGATGCCTTTAACGAGCTAAAAAGACAATTAGCCAGACCTCCGGTGCTTTCAAAACCAAAGGCAGGTGAGGCCTTAA
Organism: Olea europaea var. sylvestris; assembly: GCF_002742605.1. Taxonomy (NCBI): domain Eukaryota; kingdom Viridiplantae; phylum Streptophyta; class Magnoliopsida; order Lamiales; family Oleaceae; genus Olea; species Olea europaea. The sequence continues at coordinate 19,740,393 of NC_036238.1, forward strand.
AGATCTATTTATCTGTTTTAGAGCACGCCACTAGCGCCGTTCTGACCTGAGAAGAAAATGGCATTCAACATCTAGTTTTTTACGTAAGCAAAGCGCTTTATGAAGCCGAGCTAAGATATTCGGCTGTAGAAAAACTGGCATTCACCCTGCTGATGGTTGCGCGAAAACTGAGGCCATATTTCTTGGAACACCCCATTGAGGTCTTGACCAACTCTCCATTGAGACAAACGCTACAAAAACCTGACACCTCTGGATGGATGGTAAAATGGGCAGTAGAGCTCAGACAATTCAATGTCAAATATACGCCTCGCTCTTCCATAAAGGGCTAGGCACTCGCTGACTTTGTCTCTGAGTTCTGCAACGTCCCAATTGAAGAACAACAGAAAGAAACCCCTTGGAAACTTTATTTCGACGGTTCATCCACCGGAGAACGATCTGGAGCTGGCGTTGTATTAATCAGCCCTGATCACCGCATGTTCTGTGAAGCCTTGCCATTCGACTTCAAAGCCTCAAATAATGAGGCTGAGTATGAAGCTCTTATTGCTGGAGCAAAGATGGCCTCGGGACTAGGGATTCCGACCTAATCCTGCACAGCGACTCCCAGCTAGTCGTGAATCAGGTCAACAGTGTATATCGGCGAAAAAAGACAGGATGGACAACTACCTACGTGTTGTGAAAAAAGAACTCGAAAGGTTCAAAACCACCTAAGTCAAACAAATTCTCCAATCTCAGAACAATCATGTCGATGCATTGGCTCGCCTAGCCACCAGTGAGGGAATCGAGGAATTCGATAGCATTCCTGTAGGAAGGATATCTCTACCGTCTACCGAGCTGGATAAAGTGGTCCTGATGATGATAGACCTCAAACCAACTTGGCAAGACGAGATCATCTCTTACATGAAAACCGGAAAATACCCCAAAAATACAGGGGCTAGAAAGCTCCGAACAAGGTTAGCTAGGTACACTTTCATTGATAATATACTATACAAACGGGGATATTCCATGCCCTTGTTAAGATGGTTGAATGAAGAGGAAGCCCAGTACACCCTGCAAGACGTTCAGGAAGGAATATGTGGAAATCATTCCGACGGACTCTCATTGGCCCATAAGATCGTATGACAAGGATACTTTTGGCCTGCAATAAGACAAAGATTCTCTTGAATTTGTCAAAAGATGCGATAAGTGCCAACGCCTCGTCCCCATCATAAACACTCCGTCGCACGAACTAAACCAGTGACAGCACCTTGGCCCTTTGCAAAATGGGGGGTTGACCTAATTGGACCCATGCCCGTTGGGAAAGGAGGTGTAAAATTCTCCATCGTCGCAGTGGACTATTTCACTAAATGGGCCGAGGCAGAGCCCCTTGCCACCATCATCGAACAAAAAACAACCCATTTTTTGTGGAAATTAGTGATCTGCAGGTTCGGCATACCTCACTCCATTGTTACAGACAATGGAAAACAGTTCGACAATGCACGACTTTCGAATTTCTGCAAAGAGCTCGGCATCAAGAAACATTTCTCATCACCAAACCATCCACAGGAAAATGGCCAAGTTGAAGCTATTAACAAGATTATTAAGCACACATTGAAAGCAAAACTTGACTTGTTAAAAGGAGGATGGGCTGAGGAACTCCCCAGTGTGTTATGGTCTTATCGAACTACCGCAAGAACAAGCACCAGAGAAACCCCCTTTTCAATGGCTTTCGGCGTAGAGGCCATGATCCCGCTGGAAATCCACATTCCCTCGCTACGTATAGCTGATTACAACGAAGAAAGGAACCACATGGCTCTTCACACGGAGCTCAACCTAACCGAAGAAAAAAGGAACAACGCCGAACTTAGAAATGCCATTTACAAATAGCAAAATGCTAAGTACTATAATCAAAAAGTGCGAAAAAGAGAATTTGAGGTAGGATCCCTCGTCTTGCGGAAAGTATTCCTCCCCACAAGGGAGATCAGCAGTGGATGCCTAGGTCCGAATTGGGAAGGTCCCTATCTGATAACGTAGGTCCTACAAAAAGGGGCATATGAACTGGAAGACTTGGAAGGCAGATCCCTACCCCACCCATGGAATGCTGAACACCTTAAGCAGTACTTCCAGTAAACGGAAAAAGTCCCCTTGTAACGTCAATCATATTAATAAAAAGGGACTTTCTATTTCTTTTCCACATTTTTGCTCGGCAACCTGTCATAACCTCATTAAGCCCTGCCTCATATGCAGGCCGATCTAAGGTTGTATGTGCTACGACACTTAGTGGAAGATTCCTCCTAATGAACCTCATTAAGCCCTACCTCATATGCAGGCCGATCTAAGGTCGTATGTGCTACGACACTTAGTGGAAGATTCCTCCTAAGGAACCTCATTAAGCCCTGCCTCATATGCAGGCCGATCTAAAGTCGTATGTGCTACGACACTTAGTAGAAGATTCCTCCTAAGGAACCTCATTAGGCCCTGCCTAATATGTAGGTCGATCTAAGGTCGTATGTGCTACAACACTTAGTGAAAAATTCCTCCTAAGGAACCTCATTAAGCCCTGCCTCATATGCAGGCCGATCTAAGCTCGTACGTGCTACGACACTTGGTACAAATGCCCAATGTATATGCCTAATTCGGAAAGCGCGTACTGCATAACTAAGCGAAATTCGTTTAAAGTGATTCTGTTGTAACACTTTTACAATTTTTGCTAAGTCTGTGAGAAAAAGTCGTACTGAACATAAACAAATCATCCATTTCAAATTAAAACATCATAAATCGGTCAAATTATCCATTTAAAATAATCCATTTCAAATTAAAACATCACAAAACACGTAAGGGTCTTGGGGGGGCAGGGGTGATATCTCCAACATCCTAAGCTTTCGATAACACCCGGACTCCGGCAGACTCCGACAATTTTCGCAACTCCTCCTTCTGCCCCTCTAGTGCCTCATCCAGAAAGGCCACATCAAGATCGGGCCTCTCC
>NC_036238.1:19749945-19750211 GCF_002742605.1 Olea europaea var. sylvestris
TGTGTTCCTAAAGATAAGGGATTAAGGAAAGAAATTCTTGAAGAAGCACACTCTACCGCTTATACAGCACATCTAGGAAGTACAAAAATGTATCGAGAGCTTTGAAATACGTTTTGGTGGAGAAATATGAAAAGAGAAATAGGACTTTTTGTAAGTAAATGTATCATCTGTCAGCAAGTAAAAGCTGAACATCAGAGACCTTCAGGGTTGCTTAGACCACTAGATATACCGGAGTGGAAATGGGAACACATTACCATGGATTTTGT
>NC_036238.1:19751141-19821806 GCF_002742605.1 Olea europaea var. sylvestris
AGATGAAAATCAAGTATCCCGAACTTTTCAACTAATCTAAGGTAAATTTCGAGGACAAAATTATTTTAAGGAGGGTAGGTTGTAGAATCCCGAATTTTTAACTTAAATTCGCATATATTTTTATTTGTCATTTAATAGGAATGCAATGTTTGGTTAAATTCTTATGCAAGTTAATTGATTATCTCTATAGTTATCTTATTAGCTGAGGGACCAAATTAAAAAAAAATATATCAAATTATTTTATACTTTATTAAATGGGCCAAATAGTTAACTATTGAAAGAATTAGAATTACTCTACCAATATTGGGTTCATTTTGAAGCTCATAATAAATGGTGAATTATGGACTCAAGAAAAATTTAATTTGGTCAAGTTAAACCCGAGTTTTAGCCGTCTAAAGAATATTATGGTTATAAGAGTTTTAAAGGATTAGATTTTTCGCCAGTTGACTGCCACCACTAGTTTAGCTAAATAAATTAGAATTTTAAGTTTTGGTAAAACAAAGTCTTTATGTTAAGTATTAATAATTATACATTTTTAATTACGAGGTAATTAATTAAAACGTAATTCCTGCTTACAAATTTAGTTAAATGCAAATCAAAGGAATTTGAATTATTTGATGTTAGACTTTAGTACATGAGTAACCCATGCATTTCATTACAACTTTCACGTGTCCATATAATTAGTAATCATTATGTCCCCTAATTGGAACAAACTTTGGGAAGATTGGACTGAAATTCTAATTTAATTAATAAGCACACATTTTATAATTTTCGGACATTAGGAGATTGACAATTTAAGATGTTTGTATTAGAGTAAATTATGCAAATAGGAGGCAGATTTGTTTTCCTCGTCCACGTGTAAAAGTCATGCAGTGTAATGCATATCATTTCATTGTTGTAATTGTGATTGATATAGAAATTGTCAAAAAACCAATAATTAATCTTCAGTCATACTATATCAATCGGGAATTATGAATCAATTTCTCAGAAGATTGCATGAAATACGAATTTAAATATGGCTGAAATTCCACTTCCCCCACGTGATTACCCGACTTCAACAGTATAAATAGAGCACTAAAACCACATTCTACTACACGTCCATTACCTCTCCCTCTTTAAAATATTCCTCTATATTATTTAGATTTTTTTAGGGCTTTGGAATTGCAATCACATTTCTGCAATTTTATTCTCCACTTTCATCTTCAAAATGTGAGATACTCAGTGCTATTAGTGGTTTTTCACATCTTTTCAAATACGTTATTATGAATTTAATTATTTCAATTCAGGCTCCTTCGGGAGAAATCATGATACATTTTAAGGCACAATTTAGCCTTCACGTTATTTTCAAGGCACAATTTAGCCTTCATGTTATTTTGCAGAGCTTGCTAGAATTATCATTTGTCATGGTGTGATAATTCTCATGTTATGTTGGTAAGATAATTTATTTGTAATTTCACGTTTGACTTGAATGTGGAGTAGCAAGTATCTCATTGAGTATAATTCGTTATACTCATCCCCTTATTTACAATTTTTGGGTAATAATTAGTATGCTGGACGGCGATGGATAGATTTGCTATTGGACCAATGGATCCTCGTCATGAAGTATTTTAATTTTCAAAAACACTAGAACTAATAATGGGTTATTCATTTTTGACCCAATTGTGAGTGCATTATAAATTTTCAATTAGTTTTAACTGTTCTAAAATTTTTTGGATGAATGATATGTTTTCAAACGTTCTGCATATTTAAATTTATCTTTTGATTAAATGTTATTCAATCTTTTATAGAATTTCTCGTTATATTAAAACTGTTTATTTCAAGGTATATTCATGTTTCGTAACGTTTCGGGTTATTAGAATTCGGGGCGTTACATCTTCTCAGCTCTTCTCTGAGTGTCTCTGGTTAACGTCTTCTTCTTGTAATCTACACAAAGAAAAATACTGAGGTCAGAACTTCGTAAAACATATGCCTTGCTAAAAAAAACTAAAACCCAAAAAGACACTTACATAACGAATGATAGAGCCTGGGAACCACGCCTCCCTATTCACCTCGGCAGAATGAAACTGTCACTCCCTCGATACGTAAAACCATTCCTCCTTCCATTTCTTAATTGAGGAAGGGGTGTCTAACACCAAAGAACCTCCCGTCCTGGGCCTAACGCTTGTGTATCACCAGCTCGAGTTCTTCCCATCCTCCTTAAAAGTAAACAAAGAATCGAATTGTTGGACACTCAGCTCGGGATTCCCCATTTGGTCCCACAGAATAAGGGTGGCAATTAAGGTTCGCCACCCGTTAGGGCATAGCTGCGTGGGAGTTATGCCCCAAGAAGAAAGGAATTTACGGATCATCCTAGGAAAAGGAAGCCTAAGGTTAGCTTGGAGGATAACCGAGTTCAGAGCGACACATCCCTAAGGAGGAGTGTCAGCTCAGTCAGAAGGCTCTGGTATTATCATAACTATCGAATTAGGGATGGCGTACTTAGCTCGCTAGCTGGCCAACACATCCCCTATCACAACCGACCTATAGGAACTCGCCCCCCACTCCTCGAAAATACCCTCCTCAACATCCTCACCGGATCCTCCTGTTCCCTTGGAACCCTCACATCCTAAGTCCATCACAGGATGCTCTAGGTCAATTGGGTTAACTATAGAAATAGGAATGGGGGTAAAAACTTCCCTACAACTAGAGGATGAACTCGACGAAACTGACTCTTCCTGCTGGTTGCCCCAGGAATGAACTCTAAACTCGTCCGAACTCATGTATAAACTAAGAAAAGAATCACAAACTGAAAGGAGGCAGCAAATAAGAACAGAAGGGTACCTTGGAGACGAACTGAGAAAACGACCTCATTCGAACATGGGAATACGAACTTAGGAAAATCGCCCAAATGTCTGAGAGAGTAAAAATCAGCGAAATAGGAAGAGAAATGGTTGAACAAAACCTGATTTAAAAAAAGGGAAGATGAGAGGACGCGATCTGAGCCATTCATCTGGAAATAGAGGGAAAATATTAACAGTCCAAAGCTCTGGGAGACAAAACGACGTAATTTTGGCCAAAGCTTGCTAAAGAAGCTATTTGTAAGTGGCGTACAGCTCATCCACCTCTAAAAGATGACACTTGTCACAGCCATAAATGCATCATTGAGGTCAGCCCCCCACGGCAGGGCTGACCTGGGGGATAACTGTTGACATCCGAACTCCGATCTGGTAAAAACAGTTCGCTAACCCCACTTCAGTTAAAAGTGAGTTCAGTTCACATTCTCAAGTCGGAGTTACCCGCAGTTATCTTAGAAAAACACCATGATTATCCCTTGTCACATCACCTATCAATCAGAGACACTTGCCACAGGTGATGTCATCGCCACCCGGAATAGCCAATTCCAAGTCCTCGAATTCTAGCCCCCACAGGTCATCATTACTTTGGCACTACATTGGCACATGACCACCAACCTCGTTGACCAATCATTGGAGAATTCGGCGACCCGAGTTGCGAGCTCGGCACTGTTGTTGATTTGATTAATTTGATGTAATTTCGGCTGAAATATGTATAAATAGTGGAATAAGACACTTGTAAGAAAAAAAAGGGAGAAAACGAATTGAGATAACAACTTATGGCACAATTACAACTTTGTGATCTTTTCTAAACACAAATTTCCCTTTTTCTTAAAGTTGGTTCAAAATTTTCCCTGCTAATTTTGACATCAACATACCTAAATAGACATATATAAAATTAAATAAAAATATATTGTTCTAAATTCATCCACTAATGTTATTTTCATAAATTCTTTTAAACCTTTTTATATTTTTTTAGAATTTGCGTTTGAGTAAAATTCCAATAGTCATAAAACATCATCTTTAACTCAAATCGTAAAATATCCTCTTCAATGGAAATTAAAAAAAAAAAAAACACATTATTAGAGTTATAATTTTTTCATGATATGAGAAACGAAAATATATTTTTTATGCCTTTTCAAGTATTAATTTGACAGATGAAAATATACAATAAATTTAAAAATAAGTTTCAATACTTGTCCAAATATTCTTACATTATAAAAAGAAACAAATTTGAAATTATCAACTGAAAACAAACAACCAAATTCATGAGTTTATAAACAAAAAAAAATTAATTAATATATTATACGAGGAGGGATTTGTTTGGTTGCTTAAGCAGTATACTTTTGAAAGAATCCTATAAACTTAAGAAAAAAAAAAAGAAAGAGATTTTCTAACGTCTATAACTAAATATTAAAGCACCGACATGATAATATAGAAAATAAAAAGAAGAATCATATTAAATGTTGATAGTAATTAGATGAATATAGTTATTTTTGAAATTGTATTATGAATGTATTTATAGTGGGATGAATATATAAAATTTGTATGAATCTATAATATTTAAATGAATGAATTTAATAAAGATAATATTGAAAATTTGATGTTGATGAAAAAAGTAATTTTTTTAAAATTTTAATAGAAATATATATAGAGTGAGATACATATATAAAAATTGTGGATGTAAATAACGATACCCTTTATAAATTTAGAGAGCTAAAATTTTGAAGTACTCTGACAAACTATTTTATATTTAACACTTAATTTTACTACTCCCAAACAATATTTATTATTTTTCTCTATTTTTTTATTTTAACTAGCTTTTCTTTGGATTATTTTATTATTTTCCTACATTTAAAAATGAAAGACTTTGAATGCATTTAATTATATAGAGTGAGTTTTGGATAGTCAAACTAACTCTATAAATTAAAATGTCAATTTAAAGATTATCTTGAAATATGATTTTAAGCCCAAGTTTGAGCTACATTATATGAAAAAAATGCATTATTCATGTCAAATTAATGAGAAATATGTGGTTAAAAAATAAGAATTTTTTTTAAATTTACGTGTACTACTATTTTATTGAAAAATGTGTGTTAAAATGATGTCAAATTATTGTTGAAGAATGTAATTTTTTTTTTAATAATGTGGCTCAAAAAAACCATAAATATTGACTTGTTAAAAGTGAGCATCCAGTGTTTAAAAAATCTATTGAAAATACTCTTACAAATTATAATATAACAATAGTTGGACTTGTACAATATCATTACAATCTCTCACATGGAATTCAAACTCCCAATGGACTTTCTTTTTCTTTTTATATTTATTATTTATTCAAGACTTAATTTTTTATTTTTTTTACTTATTCTTTTAATGAAGGGCCACGTCCAAGATATAACTACATGCCACGTCCAAGATATAACTACATTGTGTTTATTTTTTTTTTTGGGGCATATTTACCAACTAAATGCAAAGTGATCTGCATGTGTATGTTATTTAATATGATCTAATTATGTCAAAATTAATGCAATGATTTTATCAAATATCCTTAGCAATGTATAACGCGCTTCTAAAAGAAAATTGGAAATTATAGAAATTAAAGAGATGGAAATTGTCAATCTTTTGACCATACATAAAATATTTGATGTTAGGTGGTTTTTGCTTAATTTGCGCCAATTTTGAATGAGAAAAAATGGGGAGACTGACTTAACCTTTTAAGATCAAAGTCGTACTTTCGGGGATTTCTTAGTAATATAACTCACTACTTTTATTATTTAAAATGATGTATTCTTTTCTTTTCTTTTTCTTTTTTTGCAAAATAATAATTAAATGTTTTAGTTATTTCCGGGCATTACATTTAATAAAAATGCACACACATGAACTTCGTTTGATGCGTCTTGTCGAAAAAAAGTTTAAAACCAAATAAAAAAAGATAAATCTGTATAAAATAAAACAAATGCTTCAATTATTAATTAGTAGAAGGTGATGTTGGATCTTTTAATAAAGATTTTTTGAGTAAAATTGAGGCTTTCGCAATGTTCAGTGAATTCGAACATAACTGGTATGAGCTGGAAGTTTTTGTAATATTTGATCTCTCTTTCGGGTCTTGTCTTCTTTTTTTTTTTTATCCTGCTTGAGAGGGAAATTGCCCATTTTATGGGTGAGGCCCCTCCGATCTGCCTTAATCTTGTCGATCTACAGAATTTTTTTTGGGACATCGAGTGAGTGATTGGTTGTGAGGTCGCTTTGACTAGTGGAAATAAGTGGTCCATGGGGCATAATGTGATCATCTACAAGTGATATACGATCCTAAACTGTCTTATCAAATGCTACAACATACAAGGATGGTGGTAGTGAAAGCGGAAAAAGCCGCCCTCAACACAATCATTAGTTCCGCACTTATTCATCTTCGATGTTTTCCCTGCTTTTAGTCTGAAGTACTCATTGAAAATCATTAGGTTTAGTTCATTGACTTCTAAATTCAAATCATTATGTTTCCAAAATTTCATGTTAGATTATACTTCAAGATGATGATTAAAGATAATCATGCACGGTCCACTAATTAGATAAACAGCCAGAAGAATTGGTTTTCAAAGTGGAAAATTGCCAAGAATAATTTGCTCCAATTTTTGAATTGACGAGGAGATCACGTTGACCAAACAAAAGTCAGAAAATTTCGGGGATTCTCCAGTGAAATATCCAGCATGTTGCAATTGAGGATTCTATTTACCAAAAATTTAAAAAACTTGCTCTACTGGTCCCAATCTATCACCATAGTAGAAAATCGGTTCCAAATTTTAAAAAAAGGAGTAAATTGGTTTCAATCTTTTTATTATAATCACACAATCATTCCTAAAATACAAAATTTGTCCAAATTTATATAAAACCATCACGTAACCATCACTTATCTAACTTATTGAGATAGACTTTGTTTATTAACTTGAGGCGGTGTTTTCAAATTTGAAGTGAGACATATTTTTGTTATAGTCACAACTTACGTAGCGATATAACGGGAGTTTGATAATTTATATTGCTGAATACTATTTTGTGATTATAAAATTGATGATCAATTTGCTACCAGGCAAAGAAGTTACGGATCAATGATGCAATTTCCCTGAGTTAACAATACCTTGAATTTGGTGGCGAAATAAGAGGTAATTCGTTATCGTACGGGATTACACTCGAGGACTCCCATGCAATAGTCTCTCTTTAAAGTTACTATGTTCGATATCTTCCATTTCTTTTGAAACTGATTGACAAATTTTTTGTTGTAAATATGTTCGATTCATTGAGATTCAGCCCCATCAAAGTCAACATATTCTCGATTATAACTTCTGCGTTGATCATCTTCGTTATTATTTCTGCTAACAGTCTGTTTTCTAATAGTCTTTCGATCTATTCTGTTGCTGATGAAAACAGAAGCAATCATCGGGAGTTGCGGACTCATAAAATATCACAACTGTTGAAATCAACTTCATCAGATGATCAAGTAAGGATTAAACTCACTGACAAGGTTACTGAAGAAAAAGGAAGAATCCCAGAACTGAAATTGTTTGAGTCTACGAATTTGATGCCAAAATTTGATTCTAGGGTTGGGAAATTCTTTAGCAGGTACGAGTGCAAGGCCCAGTTCTTCATGACATGGATTTCTCCAGCAGAATCATTTGGAAGTAGGGAATTTTTCGTTATTGAGAGCCTGTTCAAAACAAATCCCATAGGATGTTTGATTATTCTCTCGAAAACTATGGATTCTAGATATGGATATCGGATTTTGAAACCTCTGATTAAACGTGGCTATGGAGTCGAAGCAATCACGCCAAACTTGTATTCATTATTCAACAACACCCCATCTGAAAAATGGTTCGATGATATCAAAAATGGGAAAAGGGACACAGGTGAAATCCCCCTGGCCCAGAATTTATCCAACCTGATTAGACTTGCAGTTCTATACAAGTTTGGAGGGATTTATTTGGATACAGATTTTATCGTATTGAAGGATTTTTCGGGTTTAAGGAATTCAATTGGAGCGCAAAGTATAGATCTCAATGGAAACTGGACAAGATTAAATAACGCTGTGCTTGCATTTGATAAAAAGCATCCTCTTCTGTACATGTTCATGGAGGAATTTGCTTTAACTTTTGATGGGAATAGATGGGGACACAATGGCCCATATTTGGTTTCAAGAGTGGTAGATAGGGTGGAAAAAGAAAAAGATTTTAACTTTACTGTTTTACCACCAATGGCTTTCTATCCGGTGGATTGGATTCGGGTGGCCAGATTTTTTGCCCGGCCCAATGACCAGAATGGCGAGAAATGGATCAAAGCCAAGCTGCGGCAGCTCAAGAGGGAGGCCTATGGGGTACATTTGTGGAATAGGCAAAGTAGCAGATTCAATATTGAAGAGGGAAGCATCATAGACAGATTAATATCTGATCGCTGCATCGTATGCAGATATACGTACAATTCTTGAACAGACGGACTACATGGGTCGATGTGCACAGTGCCTAGTGTTTACGATTTAAGAAAGAATTTTTTTTTACTGGCCAAGCCTTTTAAGCTGGAGATTTGGTCTCTTTCCATGATTCCTTTCCCTGCATTTTTTTTGTTCTTCTAGTGTTTTTTTTTTTTAATTATTATCCTGTACAGAATAAATTCTTCTTTTTCCTCTATTATATGACTCTGTTTCAGTTAAATAGTGAATAACTATTTGGCCAAAGTTTGAATATTTAATTCTGTGTTATAGAGTGCTTTTTTATGCTTTTGCGTGCATTAAAGAAGTGCATATATTTATATTTGGTATGTTGGCACGTACTTCTTTTGTGAAATGCATAATTTAATTGAATGTGTCGACGTTCTACAGGTTTGAAATTTTAGATAATGGTCTCATATATAATCAAGGTAGACAAAAATTTTGAATTCAGGTCTCGTTGCTATGAATTTTTTATTTTTATTTTTTGAAAACAATGAATATAATCGGTATCACGAAGAAATGTAACAATGATGTAAATTTAGTCCCTGTTTGGTTCCCATTTTTCATCATTAAATAAAAAATTTGAACGTTATCCATTATATGAAGCCATCCAATTTGAATTTCTATCTCTTGTGTGGGATCCGTAATGACTATATTTTTTATTCTCATTCTTTCAAAAGTGAGAAACAAACGGGGGCTTAATGTATAAAGATGTCTCCTTTAAAAGTTTTGAAGTATTTATCATGTCAAAATAAAAAGGGAAAAAGAGGTATGTTCCATCTCTAATGTGACGTTTTGACAAATCATAAAATTTTGGACAATAAGTAAGTTTTATAAACAAATTTTGTGTAACTAATTGATTGTAAATAAAAAGAAGTAGATTGTAATGTGCAACAAACTTGGTAAATGATTGGATATTAAGTTTCTCTCAGTTCTAATGTGCAACAAAATCGTCGTTTAAAAGAAAAAAAAATGATAAAAGTAAACTTGCAAAATTAAAGAATCAACACAAAAAAATATCACCACTAAATTGTCATGATGTTCACGTTCTTTATATACTACTCACCCGTCGAACATTTAAAAGTAGATCAAGCTCTGATACTAATGTTAGCACCATTGGTGCTAAATATTATTATTCTATCAAAAATAGTAATATTATCAAATTATACTTGTGCTTAACAAAACTCTAGCTATCAATTAATTGATTGAACGCCTTAAATAAGACTCATATATCTTTATTTAAGATGTTCAATTATTTAACGACACTCAATGCACAATTAAACTCTTGCTAAGCACCAATCTAGCTGTCAATTAATTGGTTACGCATCTTAAACATTACTGACACATCTTCATTTAAAATGTTCAATCATTTAAGGATATTTAATGGACAACGAGAATTGTGCTAAGCATAAATAGGGTTGAATGACATTATTTTACGAAGAACAGTAACTCCATTGAGTCACAATAATGCTTAATGCCAATCTACCTATCAATTAATTGATCAAACATGTTAAATATGACTCTAAAATTATTGAAAAAACAGCACCACCTAGCAAATCTAACTAGAAAGTGGGTTGGGTTTAAGATTTAGAAATAGTTTTATGACATTTTGGAGGAGTATGGGAGGGGGTATTTGTATTGAGTAATGCTATTCGTAGTGAAGACTGTCAGTAGTCGCCCTCTGTGACATACACGTGACAATTTGATATTTGATATATAGATATGGTAGTTATTTTTTGAATTATACATTAAATGAAAAACTGTTAAGTATACGCCACATAGGGCGACTGCAGGTAGTTTTCACTGTAAATAGCATTATTCATTTGTATTTGGGTAAGTTATTTATTTTTTATTTTTCTATGATTTTGGCTTGTAACACTCTAGATTTGGAGATGGCAAAGGCCCGACACATTTGCCCTTGCATTCGCCATTATTGTCAACCCTCTTAAATTCGTGCGGCACAATTGGACAAGCATACGTTGTTTATCCGAACATCGAAGAGTTAAGCTTGCATTTGAACTGGCGCTCGTCTATTTAAAGTAGGGGAATCAGACGAGGAAACTATTTTAAGTTAGCACGTGATTCTTGGGGATCAAGGAGAATCTTTTGCAATTATCCCTACGAGGATACCTGATCGCACAAGGAAACAAACTCAAGGAAGAAAGCGTAACATAACTAAAGAATGACTCATGCAAATCAATGAGAGCATGACACATGAATTATCGTTGTCCCACAAAGTGTCATTTCTTATAAATACAAAGAACGTGTAGAGGCAGAAGTACGATTTTTGCTCTTCTCTAAACTCTTACTGAATCTCTGTTTGTTTGTTTCTCCACACCCAATCCACTATGTTACTCTATATTAATAATTGACTCAATTGTCAAAGTGCAAATGATCGTCAGTCCCTCTTCTTCGATTGGCAATCTTGGTGCTAACAATTTATGTTCGAATACTTGTGCAGCATCCATGTTGATAGAAGCAAGGTTGAAGACTTGTTGACATAGGGATCCTAGAGAAGTAACAACATGTGAAATTTGGTGTTTGTGGATGGTTTTGATATAGTGCTAATGGTGATATTGATTACGGTGGATTTAACGCGAATTTAAATTGTGGTTGAAGATAGCATAATGTTGAGTTGGGAAAGTGGTGTTGGTTGGGGAAAATAAACCTGAGATTTAAAAATGGAGAAACCGGTGAATTGAGATTTGTTGTTCAAAATTGACTGTTCAACTTACTGTCTATCAATGATTCATTGTCACATATTATTTTATACCTATTTTTAACTACAAGCGATAGTAAAGAAAAGTTTGACATATTAATTTAAAGTGATGTGTCTATGAATTACTAGGTTGACAATAAATTAGACAACAGATCTCAACTCGAAATTGGTGGAGGTGGGAAACATTGATGGTTAGGATGGTTTTAGGATTTGGAATTGGTTACCAAGTAACACATATATAACGCTTCAAGTACATACCATGCAAAAACGAAATATGTAACACTTTACTCAAAAAAAAAAGAAAAAAAAAAGAAAAAAGAAAAAAAATGTGACATTGGGAAGAGAAGAAAAATTCTTCCACTCCAATTGTTTTAGGACCACATAGATAGTATGCCCGATTTTGTTTGGAACACAGTATCTTGGTACTGCTCGTTCGGTAACACTTACATTACTCGACAAAAATTATAGCATTACCTTAAAATATTGAAATATTTTAATGTTAAAATATAAGTTAAACAATATCACATATGTTACCCAAATATGTAACCCTTGAACATGTGATTTCTAATGAAAAGTTGAAATTATGATTTTAAATGGAAATCGAGGCATTTTTATAACTTATAAAAAGTCATAAAGAATAAAATAGTAATTTTTAAATGAAAATAGGTTATTTTTAATGAAAAATAAGATGTAAAAAACCCAAATTTCCCTTTGTATAATTGCTAAAGAACAAAAATAAATATATAAATTAAAATTGAAACTTGTTGTAAATAGTAAGTTTATTAGGGTTTGCTAGTAAATAACAATTTTACCTCTGCAGGCCTATAAATTATTACCATTGTATCCCTAATTCTTACCTATAAATATAAGGTTCTAATTTTTAATAAAACACACACAAGTCTATTGATTTCTTTCTATTTTCTTTTCTTTTTCTCTCTTTTCATAACAAGTTATCAGCATGATAACTTAATTTTTTTAAAATTTAGTAAAGATAGTAAGTTTATTTATAAGTACAAATATTTTTCACGTGTAAATTTAATTTGGTGGCATGTGAATTCTTTCGATGTACATATATATCATAAACCATATTACTTATTCTCATTTGCTTTTCATTGGTATGCATATCAATTATATTTCACATTTATATGTGTAATCTGGACACATTAATTCGTGCCTTTTGATTCATACACATTCATTTTTGCCACATATTATTTGTGTATTAATTTTGTATTTTGAATTTGCCACATATTACTTTTACCTTTAATTTCGATATATGTGAAATTTGCATACATGTTTGCAGCTTGTTTGGGAGTGATTTTTTGGCCCAAAAACTTGATTTTTTGATCGTTATTTTACTATTTCAGCCGTCATATTTGACTTCTTCTCTCACAGGTGAACTTTACTTTTCTCCTAACGGTCAAAAAATCAATTCTCAAAATCACTCTCAAACAGGCTTTTAGTATCTTCTGCATGTTTGTAAAAAAATTAGCTAATAAAAGATTTAATCAATTTTGTTAACTTTTATATATGGAGATTATTTTTCCCAATGTATGTTTAGTAATTAATTTTTATATATAAATCCATATGCTATTTATATGGTAATTAATATTTTTTAGTGTGATTAAATATTTGTAGTTTTTTTTTTATAAATTTTAAATTGATAATGTATAATATTGTTGCTCCTGAAGTAGCATAACATTATTAATATTCTAGAATCTATTTGCTCATTAAGAGCATGATATTAGAATATTAATATTCCAGAAAAATATTGGCTCAATGCTCCTGAAGAAGCATAATTTAAATTATATTTATTTTTAACGAATATGATGTTGATGTTCTCGAAGAAACACAACCCACGTTATATAAATATTCTAGAAGAATATTTCATTGTTACTCACGTAGAACACAAATTTTAAAATTATATTATTTAGCTTGAAAGATAGAACGAATCGTTAATATTAATATTTCAGAAGAATATTATATTTATACTCTTGAAAATTATATATCTCATTGTGTTCCTGAAGAAAAATCAAGAATTAAATTACCTATTTATTTGTGTTCATTCTTCTTTACAAGTATTTAAATATTAATGTTCGGGTTAGATTTTATTGCTCTAGAAGAATAAAATGATATAAGTTCTAACATAAATTATATTTTTACTCCGAATGAGTAAATTCTTGTATAATTTATTATAATAATATTTTATTGCTCTTGAAGATGTTGAATTATAATTTTCAATATTTCAGAAAAATATT
Source organism: Olea europaea var. sylvestris (assembly GCF_002742605.1). Taxonomy (NCBI): domain Eukaryota; kingdom Viridiplantae; phylum Streptophyta; class Magnoliopsida; order Lamiales; family Oleaceae; genus Olea; species Olea europaea. The sequence continues at coordinate 19,764,417 of NC_036238.1, forward strand.
GACATATTGATATTGAAAAAGTAATAATAAAATATAGCGTGCTCTCAAAAGTACACACATCTTCATCGCGTTTCTGAAAAAATACAAAAATTACATATTTATCCATAGAGGAAAACATACAATTTATGTCATGTGAACTTTAATTTTTATATGGATATATCATAGTTAATCACGCTGTTGAGAATTAACTATGTATTTTTTTTATTAAATAGTTATTTAAATTTGAAATATATATTGAACTAGAAGTTCGATTATTTGGCATAACCAGTTGAACCATTGTTAGATCAATAATGGTGCGAAATTAAAAAAAATTAAATAGATATTCAATGAAGAATCAGAATATTCTTCAATCCAATGAATCCCTATATATCATTTGTTATCTTCATCGACAATTGATCATTAAATATCATTAGCTAAAATAGGAATTAAATTCCCTATACTTCTAAAAAAATAATCAGGGTGATAAATGGGCCTTATCATCCTCTATGTTGATCATCTAAACATTATTTATATCTAATAGATTTGATACATATACTAGATGATTGCATAGTGTTCGCAACCTGAAGTGTGCGAAATTACTGCTCAAAATTTACATTATTAGCATAATTTTCAGATTATATAATCAAGACCGTACTTGTTAATGCTACTATGCGAGTAAGCATAAATCTTAACATTTTAATAAGTGTTAGTTGAGATGTCGATAAATGGTTTAACATTGTTTCTAATTAAACGCTTCTAATTAATTTAATTAAGAACAAAGTATTTTTTATTTTTATTTAAAGAATTCTATTACGCATCATGCCAAAATCATAGTTCTCCTTATTAGAATAAGCTTATGGTCCTATCCTAATTTTTACATCTAATTATTTTGATAGTGCAATATATGAAAAAATTGAACACCACAATGCGCTTAGATGAAAAATAAAGAATGTTGAGAATAAGTACGTAGTTTGAACTATTATCTCAAATGGACGATATTTTATAACACTGGAAAAATGGTTGTCAATTTTGATTGGACAATTCTCTTAGTATTAGGGGGAAAACTAAGAAGTTGGAAATAACGAACAAATGCATCCTTATTTAAATCTTTATGAAACATAATTCAAACCAAAAGTTCGAAAAATAATATAATTGAATGCATTTACTGATCAAAGAGATCAATAATACCTCATATACCAACTTTAAATGCTCCAACAAGAATTTATGTCCTAGGAGGATAATTTGATAGCATTATATTTGATTTGTATATGACATGCCTAAAACGTAATGATTTTCGATTCTAATACAAAAATGTTCAAACGAAAATGGAGCAATTAGCAAGATGGTCTCATTAAGGAGGCATATACTGTTGATGAGTATTTAGACATAACAAATTATAAAACCCCAGAAGAGGTTAATATATCTAAATAAGTTATATCATTACGAAGTAATAAATAGATCGAAAAAAGAAAATGTTGTCGACGACAATTTTATAATGTGTAATGCATGACTCTCAATATAGTAAATTTCGCAAAGATCGTCGTGAATGAAATCATGAGCCTATATCATGTTGATGATACATGAAATTTGAAATACATGATGGTCTACTCATCCGGCATGACTATTAATGTTATCTTTTGAAATATGTAATATGTCCAAAGCATAATTCAAATAATACATGCCTGAAAATCATGTTCTCAATTAAATTGTAAAGATCATCATATGGATTTAAACAATTCGAACACTTGTAATTAATTGCCTTATTGAATATTTGTTGAAGGAAAGCTATAAAAATGACGATATCAACATATGTGTTTTCATAAATAAAATAAATATTGGATTTGCAATTATGATAGTTTATGTTTATGATTTTAATTTAATTGGAACTCTTGAACAGTTAATAAAACTGCTAATTATTTAGAAAATAAATTTGAGATGAAGGATTTGGGAAAAATCAAAATTTATCTCAGATCGCAAATTGAACATTTCACAGAATGATTATTTGTTCATCAATCTACATATAAAAAAAAGTCTTAAAACATTTTTATGGATAATGCACATCTATTAGTATGACCTATGATTGTTTGATCACTTGTTACGAAAAAGAAAAGATCAATTTCGTTCACTTGAAGATGAAGAAAATGTTCTTGGTCCTTAAGTACCATATCTTAGTTCAATTGGAGCGCTATCTTATCTTGCAAACTGTACTCGATATAGCATTTTCTGTGAATCTCCTCACTAAATATAACTCTACACCAACTCAAAGAAATTGGAATGATGTTAAACACATTTTTCGTACCTAAAGATTACTATTGATTTGAGATTATTTTATTTTTAAAAGACAAGATCCGTTTTAGTGGGATTACAGATGCACTGTGACCCATATAAGCTAAATTACAAACATGATATGTGTTTACATGTGGAGTAACAATTATAACATGGAGATCTGTGAAGCAAATCTTAATAGTGATATCCTCAAATCATTCTGAATTTATTGCAATCATGAAGCATGTGGAGAATGTGTATGGTTGATGACATGACCTATCATATCCAAGCATCATATATGTTAACTCCAACAAATGATTGTTCAAAAATTTTGTATGAAAATAATGCAGCTTATATTATATAACTCAAAGGAAGTTATATCAAAGGTGACAGGATGAACCATATTTCTCCAAAATTCTTTTATACACATGAACTTCAAAAGAATAGCGACATCGATGTCCAACAATCAACTGGTTCACAAGATTGGAATGTGTAGACTTAAAAATTTTTAGTGATCAATATCAGTAGGAGTAGCCTACGTTTTATGCCACTGGATTTTTCTAACAAGATTTTAATGAGACAGTATTTATTTTTAATACTCTAAAATAACTGCACTCTTTTTCTTTGTTTGATTTTTTTGTCCCGTTAGATTTTTATCAAATAAGGTTTTAACAAGGCAGATATTTGTAATGTGTCATTTTAGGAGGTGTATTGTAAATGGTAAGTTTACTAGGGTTTGTTAGTGAATGACAATTTTACCCAAGCAGCCATAGATATTATTACCATTGTATTTTTGATTCTTATCTATAAATACAGGGCTCGGGTTCTTATTAAAACACACATAAATCTATTGATTTCTCTCAATTTTCTTCTCTTTTTCTCTCTTTTTACAACAGTACTTATTAATAATGAAGCGATAAATCCTTAATTATAGTGAAATGGTCAATCCTTAATTTTCATTGGGTTCCTCAATATTTAAGAACAAGTCCATGTGATCTAGAGCACGGGAAAGGGAGCTGGTGGGAGAGAGAGACTTATTGTGGATGATAGAGATATGATGGGAGTGATAAGGATAGAATTGAAGAGAGGCCACGTAGGTGTGGTGTGCTCTTTCATACATATATATATATATATATATAACCACACCTACGTGGCCTCTCTTCAATTCTATCCTTATATATATATATATAACCACACCTACGTGGCCTCTCTTCAATTCTATCCTTATATATATATATATATATTATATTTGTAAAATAGAGGGGTGTGTTTATCAACAACCTATTTTAATTGATGTGAATTTGTCAATCATATGCCCCGATTACGGTAGGATTATAATTTCTTGGTACCGCCCATTTGACAACACATGTATTACTAAACAAAAAAACTCAGTATTATCCTAATATATTATTTTTTAAAATTTTGAAATATTTTAATGTTAATATATAAGTTAAACAGTATCATATATGGTACCCTTAAATTTCTAATGAAAAGTTGACATTTTGATTTTAAATGGAAATTAAGGCTTTTTTTATATTATAAAAAAGTCATAAATGGCAAAGTAGTAATTTTTTAAAAAAAAATAATGTATTAAAATTTAATGAAAATAAGTTTTTTTTTTCTTTTTTCAAAGAAAAGTAGGGTAAATTGATGAACGTGTTATATCATATTTGTCAAATATAAGGCTTGTTTGACTGTCTTTAAAATTTTATTGTACAAAACGTTCATACCTTTCAATTTTTGACATTTTCATCCTTTTTTTTTTATATTTCATTGCAAAAATCATTATTTTCATCTATTTTCTCAATTAAAAGCTGTAAAATAACAAATATGCATTTATTTTTAAATAAATAAAAATAAAGAAAAGAATAAATTGTAATTGTACTCCCAAAATTTTCAAAAAAATACGGACAATAATAATGAAAAGTAGGGACGTTTTGTACTAATTACCATTTTAAATATTTATTTGGACTCATTTGAACTTTTTAAAAATTTTTGGGAGTGTAACTGCAATTTATTCTTTAACTTTTCTTTTTTATTGTTTTATTTAAATTGGGGGAATATTTTTCATTTTATATGAGAAATTTGGTGAAAATGATGATTTCCGCAATAAAAGGTGAAGATAAAAGCAAAAGTGTCAAAAAATGAAAGTATAGACGTTTTTTCATAATAACATTGGAATGCAAGAACGTTTTGTATTAATTACCCAATACATAACATAGACATGGGCGGACCAAAACTTTAGTGCTATGAGGTAAAAAATTAAACTATAAGTTTTTGAAAAACAACATAATATTAACAAAAAATAAGTAAATACGTATTTTCATACTTTAAAAACATTGTATAATTACATCATTGTCAATATTATTAAATAAATTTTTCTATTTGTATAGTTTTGCTTACTATTCTGTTGACAATTGTTGGGCAAACAGTGAGTAAATCAAATTGAATGTAGAAAATGAATAAATTGAAATAAAATTAAAGTTTAATTCAAGAAGTAAATGAAATTCAAATTTAAAGCAAATATAATTCAAATTATATTTAATTTGTAATGATCTTAAAATTTTTGACATCATATTCCATGTAAAATTTTCTAATAATATGATATGTATTATATTCAAAAATTTATCGTGCAAAGATAATAAACGTTAATAAATAATTAAATTTCTTTAAAAGAAAAAACGAGTCAGACGTCATTTTTTGAGACGTAGGTTTGACTCTTTTAATATCCATTTAGACCATTCAATATGACAACGATGTAGTTTTCGAAACGAGTTTCTACATGACATAGACAATTTGTAAATTCGAATAGCATACCATTGCCAACGAATTTTGAAGTTAGCATAATATCGAAATTCTCGAAATACTAGATTCAAACGACCTATTTTGACGTGTTGTAAGCTTTGTTATGGTTGATCATTTCGAACACATTTGATGAGCGAAATACTAGATCATGAACACTTCGAAATGATATTAAGAATGTAATATTTCGACTTCGTTTGACATCCCATAATAAGTGCATCAAAGTAGGTCGTAAATGGATAAACAACTATTTTTTGAATGAAAAAAAAAAAAAGAAGGCAAAAACCTGTAGGGGTCATTTGACCCTGCATGACCTGATGTGGTTCCACCCCTTAGCATAGGTGGATATAAATACCAGACTCCCTAAATAATTAAAGAAATGTTTCACAAGTATTTTAAAACAATTTCTGAAACATACCTAAAAATTATGTAAAACATTAGGAGACATTTCTTTTCTATTGCAATCTGTGATGGGATTTTGAGGTTGGTCGACAAACAATGACAACAAAGTTCACGTTGTGATAGAAAATTTTGTGTGTAAGAAATTCCTATCGTATATACATAGAGGGACAATTTGTTTAAAAAGTATTGTAGTCCCTACAACTGAGGTTGGTGGTCGCACAGAATTGTTTGGTATTAATTAATTATTTCTCCGAGAGCTACGGAGAACGCCGTCGAAACAGTTGAGACTCTAAGGATATTCCATATGTTCTCAACAACTCCATGCGCCAAAGTCTATGTTCACTTTCATGTATAACCAGATTATATGGCGCTGTATTTAAAGTAGGTGTGGGACTTTTTCCTGTACATAGAATTGTATGTAGAATAAAGTTCCAAATATAGGGAAAATTTAACATATTGATGTCGACATGGCAAAATGTTATTGGATTATTTTTTTCTCATCTTTCAATGATATCGCGCCATGTATTGTCTATAAGAATTTTCTGCCAAAATTTAGCATGATTGTTGTTTGTAATGTAGGGATATGACAACGAGATGGGTTGGGACCAGGGTGTCGGGTAATTTCCCACCCCGTACTTGCCTTGTTGCTGACTTAAGGCAAGTGGGGTGGGGGCAAGGTCCTTGTCCCATTTAGTACCCATCTAAATTTTATTTTTTAAAATTCATTTTATTGTCCACATTCATTAATGTGAGACAAGAATGTATCATTAAACTTTATATTTAATTTATTTATTTTTAAAAGTTTAGTTATTCAAATATATTTAGTAAATCAAAGTTTTTATTGTTTCTCATACTCTTTAGATAATTTTAGTTGTCATCTTTTATTAGAACTAATAAATTTTTGTGGAATTTGTCTAGTTAAAATAGTAAATTCTTAAAAAAAAAAAAGTTAGATGGGCCGGGACGGGGCCGTTGTTACCTGTACCCATCCCCCGCCCCGGCGCGAACTCCCCCACCTCGCCTCGACCCAATACCCGATTAAGTGAGTAATCCTCGGCCTGTTCATGGTAGGACTTGCAAATAGCTTGTTGACAGATTTTTTGCCATCCCTATTGTAATGTCATGTATCGAATGTACCTCATATGGCACGACAAGATCGCCAACAGTTAAGCGTGTTGCCTGTATTACCAAACAATGAACTAAATATGTCATCATATACAAGTATTATATAGCATCCTGCCCATAAAGTGTGTATGAGAGGTTTTGGACTTGCCAACTTGTGTAAGGGCACAAGGGGGACATGGAGCCTCAGCGAATGCGCGCACGGGCGGTCTATGTCAATTATCCATTGATTTAGCTCGACTTTTTCAAAATTGGATTGAATCGGACCAAATCGACCATGCCCATTATTGATTTAAAGAAGCATGAACAACATTAGAAATCTCAAAATAATATTTGATTTAGAAAGAAAATTGAAAATTGTACAAAGAGAAGTATTATTATCAGAATGAGACCAAATAACTGATGTGATCTCCATTGAGTATACATTATATAAAGGTTGAACCCCAACCTTGAAGATCACCACCGCCTTACCCCTAGAGTTTTGTGAGGGAGGTAAATCACGGGATGTGCTCCAGCAGGCCAGGGAACAAGAGCTTCATGTACACTGCACCTACAAGGAGTCCAATTTTATGTCTCAAGAATTGAACCCCCACACTGCGACTGCCAACAAGATATGAGATAACCTCACTCCTATCCTTTGCAACACTGGGCTATGCCCCGAGGGACGAGTATACATTAGATAATTATACATTCATCGAGGTATGAAGACCTCTTCGATACAGGAACTGCTCTCGTGCAACTCATGGTTCTAAAAAGCATCAAATTCTATAGTACTAGCAATCGCAGAAAATTCTACACTTTTTTCTATCTCGTTTTTCATAAGAGGATATTATTATTAGTAGATGAAAAATAAAAAGAATTACTAAAAATTCGAATAGTTGAAACCGAACCTACTCTATTTAAATATGAACGATGTTATTCTCTTACGACTTAAAGTTAAATAAGAGAATGTATGAGAACCCTAATGTCAAGTACATGATCAATGCATGAGATATATACTAAATCGATGTGTCTCCCCCATGTCACAATCACACTTAATTATGTTACATATCACATATAAAATACAGTTATCAGAATAAGTGGTGCCAAACAAAGAAAATCCAAAGAGTTTGGTAGTCATTTATGTTGGATGAATTTTTGGATTTTGCTAAGTATAAAACATGGGAAAAGTGACTTTTGTGTCAACTTCGGCTAAATATTCTAACTTTATTCGATAGTCAAATGTAAATTGACTAATCTTAAGTTAAAGGGTCGAGAAACTCAACGACACTATCCTTGAGCAATTTGGAGCTAGGCCTTCTTAGACTAACTTGTTCTACTCATCGAGTAGATCGCCGTGATATATTTGAAATCTCAAAACCAATTTCAGATGAATGAAAAATTACAATCCAAAATTAGGAAAAAGAGGGAAAAAAACTGGCTAAAAAGTCAACCAACTCTGCTGCTCACCTAGCGCTTGAGCGACAAGTGAGCAATGGGGTCATTGTTTTTTTTCGCTCGAGCTATGCAAAGGCGACAAGCGAGTGACAGCAAAAGATTGCTGAGTTTTGGATCGTATTTCTTTACTCACAACCTCTTCCCCTCTATAAATAGGGCCCTTGGGACGTCCATTTCTTCATCCCAATTATATGCAATCGTAGCATAACATTACTTTCTTCTCTCTCTATTAAAATTTATTAATATTTTGCATAAATTTTGCATAAAATCTGATTTTCTTTTGTTTATTCAAAAAGGAGTACATAATCCATTTTTTGGTTTGTTGATCTTATGTTTTGGAGTACTACTAACACAAGAAAATAATTATTGTATATTGGGAGTTGATTTTTATCATCAGTAAGCACCGTTATGAGACAAAATCAATTTAAGGACAAAAATTCACAAGAAAATAATATTATGCCCCCGTTTGGCCCTCAGTATCATTATCATTCTTTTTCTCTCTCTTATTTTCAACCACACAATCTTTCATAAAATAATATTACACGCAAATAAAAAACTTTTCATTTTTTTTCAATCATACATTTTTCAAAAGAACTCTACTCCAACCGTTAAAATTTGAAAAGAATGAGGGTCAAACGGAGGCTATGTCTATGACGGACCATTTTTTAAAATTTATTTTAGAAAAAGAATACCATTTTTTCGAAGAGCTTGAATACATCACCCTGATCCAACTATTTATAACTATCTGTTGATTCAATAAGAAAGATAATACGAAAATGACCTAGAAGAGCTAATTTTCTTGAATCAATAAAGTTACTACACTGAAAAATAAACTATCTGGATAGTCCCACAGAAAAAAAATAAACTATCTGGTTAGTCCCACAGAAAAAAATAAACTATCTGGATAGTCCCACAGAATTAGTTCCTAACCCCAACTACCAAAAGACTTCAACTTATCCAATTTCAAGTGTTTAATTGCTTTCAAGTTAATTGTTTCTTCATAAACAAGAAAAAAATAAAGTGAAATCTTTGAGCAATAGTTGTTAGTATAGAGTTCATCTACCTCTAGGAAACTTAAGTCACAGGCTAAGTGAAAAACATTAAACAGCTAGCTCTCGGCTTCTAGCCAGCTTCCATTCGGCTTGAACGGCTGGCTACCTAGCCACTTACAATCATAATGTATATCTGGAAAATGGAATTATGAATATTTTTACATCGTCCTTCAGGTAAAGAATTGAATTATTTTAGCCATATTTGTATTGTGTGAAGAACAACTGGTGACAATGACATTCTTTTGGCCTCTCAATTTTGTGCAGTAGAAAAAGTTGCCCCCAGGACAAGGACCATTTCCTCTCATTTTGCACATTTTATGGTTAAGATAATGGCGACTTTTAACGATGAAACGCCTTTTCCTAACTTTTGAAGTTCCTAATTAAAAGTAATTCGCCTTAATATGTTCCGCAATATGAAGGATCATTTGTAAAAAAATTCAAGGATTTTGCTACACATATACGGAGGTTGACACTTAGGTATACACTCCCCTTACAAGAGAGGGCCGCACTTTTTTTTATTTTGGGCGTGAGCTCCCCTCTGGAGAGAAGAGTGTACATCGAGTCAATCCCGGTGTATAAATAGCATAATTCACATTAACATTGGAAATTGACAGCTCGTTTGAGTTTTATACAAATCAAATTGTTCTTTTTAGTTTCTTGGATCTTGATACCACATCGAATCCTGGGGTTTATCTTAAAAGGTCATCTTTATTATGATTGGTAGCTCTTAACTCTCATATCTTGATTATTGTTTTCGTATTACAGTGATGTAAATTTTTCTCTTTAACTTTAGCTTACTTGTGTGCTAGTTAAAAATTGTAGATGTGTGTGTATACATACACATCTATGTGCCAATTTTGGACCAACTTCCTAGGTGAGTAGACAGATCCTAAGATAGAATGTCGACTTTATATCACGCGACTAATTTGCTTTCACATAACTTAACATGATAGACCCTATGCTAGAATATTGACTTTATACCAACAATATAATTTGTTATCCACGTATAGGTCTAGCTATGATGTGAAACCTCTGTAAATGATCATCACCACTGCCAGGGTTTTAGAGATATATACAGAGATATTTGGCTAAGTTGAAACTATTGAGGATACAAAAGTAAGCTGAAAGTATAATGGCGCGGGCAGGACGGCAAACCCAAAACTAAAAAGTAGGCTAATTGAATGTTAACGTAGCCATTCAACTACTTTAAACTCCCCCCTTCAATTTTAACTTCAAAACCGCCAATCTTAATATACATACATTAATAAATGCAACTCTCTCTTTCTCTCTCAACCACATACTTTATATAAATACAATATTATATACACACACATACGATTTACAAGACTATTCTCATCATGTCCATGTCGCTCATTCCTTTTTAAACCCCTCCTTCCCTTGTAACATAATTAGGTCACACACATTGTACCACTCAACACTTCTTGCCTCTCTCTCTCTCTAGATTTCCATCTTTCTCTCTAAAATGGGTGCTCATCGGCATTTTGAACCAGTAACAAAATGCAGCGTCGAAGGGCGATCAAATCAGACGGTGGCAAGTGACCTAGACGGCACACTGTTGATATCGAGAAGTGCTTTTCCTTACTTCATGTTGGTTGCTCTAGAAGCCGGTAACCTGATAAGGGCACTAGTGCTTCTAGCCTCGGTTCCATTCGTGTATTTTGTATACATATTTGTATCCGAATCATTAGCTATTAAAACACTTATTTTCATTGCCTTTTCTGGGCTGAAAATCCGTGACATCGAGCTAGTTTGCAGGTCTGTTTTGCCTAAATTCTATGCTGAAGATGTGCACCCTGAAACTTGGAGGGTGTTCAATTCTTTTGGTAAAAGATATATAATCACTGCAAACCCAAGAATTATGGTGGAACATTTTGTTAAGAACTGTTTGGGGGCTGACAACGTCTTTGGAACAGAGTTAGAGGTGACAAAATCGGGACGTGCAACAGGGTTTGTTCAAAAACCAGGTGTTCTTGTTGGGGAACACAAAAAAATGGCAATTTTAAAAGAATTTGGAAAAAATGTACCAGATTTAGGTCTTGGGGACAGAGAGACAGACCATGATTTCATGTCCATTTGCAAGGTAATTTATTTTCAATCTCACATTCATAGTATTGATTATTTTCAGTAATCTCGGATTGGTGAGAATAATATTCTCATTATCCGCATAATGCTTTGTTTATGACCCTTTTTCAAGTCTCAATTCTTTCACTATTCCGAACTAATTTGTCGAACTTTCAAATATTTTACAATTCATTCATTCGAGATATTTATATATCACACCATCTTATAAATTGTCAACTTTACATGATTAAACAACTAATCAGTAAGAATTAGAAATTTGAATAATCACACGAATTAAAAATTCGACATCACAAGATAATTTTAGAACTTTTAATTCAAAGATTGAATGTTGTGTATATCACTATCTCGTGCATGATAAGTAGGTGGGAACAATTAGTTAAGTGTTTAATGGTGTGTGTTTTTTCAAATTTGTTTCCATCACTTGTTGTTGTTGTCAATAATTAATTGAACGTAGTTTGTGTCACATCATATTATATATAGTTGTCAAAGGGTTGGCATGTACTTTCAATTTAACACGCATCTTTAACTTACAATAGTTTTTCATTTTTCACTCAACATACCTATCTCATGAAAGGTCACGCTTTTGTTACCTTTGTACTATTTTTCCACAAAGGAAATTAAAAAAGTCAATATGCTTCATTTATTGCCTCAATTAGATTGGCACAAGAGTATTGTTTCTTTATCAACCCCCACGCCCTTCCACCCACCATCTCGTGCCTATCAAAAGGACCAAGACTATGCGTGTGTAACTTATTATCACAATCGCAAATAAGTCATCGAACTTTAGAAACGAGTATTTTGTCCCTCTAACATTTCGTTACAGTTGCACAACCAGTTACTAATGTCAAAAACCGTCGAAATCTTTGTTAAAAAATTGTCATGTGACTCGTATGAAAACATGTCTCACTCCAAAATTTTAAACCCATGTCCGAGTTATAACTTTGTAAAGTTGAAAATGGAGGGCCACATGACAATCTCATAAAATATTCTGTAATTTGGGATTATTCGTGAAACTACAAAGTTTGAGGATGACTTGCTACTGGAACAATAGTTTGATGACGACCAAGAATGCAATTTTCCCTATAGATTGTCAAAAAATGAGAATTTTTTAATTATAAGTTATATATAATAAATTAATTTGTCCATGTAATTGTTAACTGCAGGAAGGATACATGGTTCCTAGAACAAGAATTGAGGCATTACCAAGAAACAAACTTCTGTCTCCTGTCATTTTTCATGAGGGCCGTTTAGTACAAAAACCTACACCACTAGTAGCTCTTGTCACCTTCTTATGGATGCCAATTGGAGTTATTCTCTCTCTCATTAGGGTTTATTTGAACATCCGCTTGCCAGAAAAAATTGTTCGATACAACTATAAGATTCTTGGAATTAAGCTCATTGTCAAAGGCACCCCTCCTCCGCCTCCCACTTCCGGCAGACGCGGCGTCCTCTTCATCTGCAACCACCGCACAGTCGTTGACCCTGTTGTCACCGCGGTGGCACTAGGCCGGAAAATAAGTTGTGTCACTTATAGCATAAGTAAATTTTCCGAACTCATTTCACCTATTAAAGCAGTTGCATTATCAAGAGAACGAGAAAAGGACGCCGCAAATATCAAACGTTTGCTCGAAGAAGGCGACCTAGTAATATGTCCCGAGGGTACAACTTGTAGAGAGCCATTTTTGCTAAGGTTTAGTGCACTTTTTGCCGAACTTACTGATAGAATTGTGCCAGTGGCGATCAACACAAAACAAAGTGTATTTTACGGGACGACGGCACGAGGTTACAAATTGTTGGATCCGTATTTCGTTTTCATGAACCCCAGACCCGTTTATGAGATCACTTTCTTGAATCAACTGCCTCCAGAGCTCACTTGCAGGGCTGGAAAATCTGCCATTGAAGTTGCAAATTATATTCAAAGGGTGCTGGGTGGTACATTAGGGTTTGAGTGCACAAATTTAACTAGGAAAGATAAGTATGCTATGATTGCTGGAACAGATGGGACGGTTCAATCCAAGAAGGATAAATCAGATGCAAAAAAGTGATTATTTTTAAATAATTTTCTGCTGTTATTGCTAGGGGTTTCAATTATGTATCCTTAGGAAAATTGGGAAGGAAAAAAGAAAAACAGAAATAGCGACAAATATATATATATATATTGATAAAATTAGTGGGTCGTTAATCGTGATTGCTGAATAATGATGTGTATATTGTTCTTCGATATATGAAAATTGCAAAATTTATTTTATTTACTTCATCCGTATAACAGGCTTTTTCTCATTTTGTTATCGATGTCTATCATAAATTTGGATGATTGAATCATTCATCCTCAAGTTTGTCCTTGAATTCCTTAATCTTCATCTTCAGTCCAACTGTTGGGCTGTGATGCCAATTATCTTTGTGGAAATTAAAGGGAGGGCGGTATTTACATTTCAAAAATAAAGTTTAATATTTCCTAATTAAAAAATCGGGAAGTAATTCAACCTTTTAATATTAATAATAATTATATAAAATTAAATTAATCTATCAACCCACCCACCCCACCAACACTATTAATCCCTCATTTACCTCTCTTCTTTGTTTTCACTCCCAAATCAAGCCTCCGACCACCACCCTAAACCTATTCTGAGATTTCGTTGTCTGACAATGTATATATCTATCGTATTAGCTGCGCTTGAAGTAGAGTGAAGTCTTCCAAAATGGCGCCACTCTTTATTCTCTATTATCTCCTTTCTTTCTCTACCTACTAGTCCTATTCAAGCATTGCTCAAAGTCGCACACAGTGACGCTTGGCTACGTGAAATGTTGCAGCGACGGGGGATTTCAATTTATGTTGTTTTGCTAGAGAGAGAGTCGTTCATTGGGATAACTTACACCCAAGTAGTAGACAACCTCTTGTTGGTAGCAACTGCAAAGTTGTTGTAATCAACGACAATCGAGAGAAGACTTCGTTGAGATAGTTAGAACCTCCATCCTCTGGGAGATTTATACTGGCAATCTGAGTTGTGTGGGTTTCAATTTTGGGATGTCAGCAGTTGAAATGATTGATGATAGTTGTGGTGATTGGGGATAGTGGTGGCACATGTTTCCTATTTTGTGTATTTGTTATTTATCTTGTTTGGATGTCATGTTTGCTTTGGTGGTGGTTTGTCATGGGTGGTATCTTGATTTGATGCACTTTGGGTGTTGGCAATGACGGTGGTGGTGGTTGTTTGTCGTGGTTCTGGTGGTTGCGGTGCTAATAGTGGTTATGATGCTGGTTTTTTGTTGCATTGAGGTTGAGGTTGTATGAAGATGATTTATGACCAATAAATTGGATTAGTTTGTGACCTATAAATAATATGTGATCAATAAAATAGATAATTTAGATCAATAAATAATGTGACCTTAAAAAAGTGTGATATTGTGATTGAATTTGTAATCATGACTTACATTTGTTCACAAGTTAAAGGTCGTATAGGTCACAAATCAATGTCCACCTGTCACAGATCAAATAGAATTGATAACAGATCATTGATTATGTTTTCATGTCACATGTTACAATTCATAGGTCGCATTTCACAGTCATATTATATAGGCCATAGATTAATGTCAACAAGTCACATATCAAAATTAACTAGTGACAAATCAGATGTCACATGTCCACATGTCACATATCAAATATAACTAGTCACATATCACTGATTTATGTTCATATGTATGTTGCATATCACACTTCATAGATCATATTGTATAGGTCACAGATGAAAATTATCTGGTCACATATCAGAGTCATATGTTTTTGTGCACTGATAATAGGCCACATATTTCAATTTATGGGTTATAGTTCATATGTTATAGGTTACATATAATGGCTCATAGATCACCGTTCATATTGAATACGTAATAAACTAATGTCCATCGATCACAGATCAAATAAAATTGGTCACAGACCATTGGATCAATATCACAATTTATAGGTCACAAGTCCAAGAAAATTGGTCACATGCCATTGATTTCTCAATTGTTGACTTCAAACATTCTATTACACAGTGCCGACAACTTCTAATTTTTGACCATAAGTGTCCGACGAGTTTCAATTAACCAGATTTTGAAGGTGAGAATTGAAGTTATTTGCTTCTACGATTTTTTCATAAATTCTTTTTTTTTTTTTGGTTCAATCTTTTAGTACACAGTGCCAACAACTTTCAATTTGTAACTTTGGTTGTCCGACAGATTTCAATTAACCAAAATTTGAAGTTAAGAATCGAAGTTATTTGCTCCGAAGAGTATTTTATAGATTATATCTTTGTTCGATGTTGTGATAGCTTTCAATTTGTGATCGCAATAGTCTGATAATTTTCAAACAATCAGATTCCGTTAGTGGTAATTTGTTTCGAAAAGGTCTCTATTGCTTTTCTACTTTGCTTAGTCTTCCAGATTTGTTATGATTTGTTGTTTTGTAGAGTGTAGTAATTGAAAGCGTTATTTTAGGATCTATATTTGTTAGAATTTATTTTATATATAATAATTATTAATTACCACATGAGGTTTGAACTTTTAAACATTTTCTCTTAAAATTGAATTAGGGTATAGTTAAGGCTTGAATTATGTATTGTTCCAATTGTCTTTTTGGGTACGATGTTGAAACAATGGGCTAAAGCCCAAAATCAATTCTCTAATGTCCAGGCTCTTGCCCAATAGCGTGACCTGATCCAAACTTAGGCCCAAACATTAAAGTATGTTGTAGGGCATGGCATTTATTGCAACCCAAATGCGTTTTCGTCTATTCTTTGAAGAGCCACCTGGACCGTTAGATGATGTTCTAATCAACAGCTGACTATTACTGTATAAATATTACCTTTTGGTTGCTCTATTCATTCATACCATCACTTCCGCCTTTTGAGTGGTTCCATTCGAGACTCTTCTTCTTCTCCTCTCTTCTCCTCTCCAGGTTCTTCCAATTTTTGATTGAGAGTATTTCTTTCTGGTTTTCTTTGTGAAATATGATACTCAGTGTGTTGTAAAGGTTGGTGTGAGTCTTTTACCCTTTTGGCTTCCTTTAATCAATAGAGGAATGCTTTAAGGTTTCGGGTTAGGTTTTCTTAGTCACAGATATAGGTACAATCCTATTTTCGATGTATCTGAGCCCCAAAATTGCAACATTCTTGGTGCCATGGTTACAGCTTGAGAAAGATTGGAAAGAAATTGTATATTTTGTAAATTTTTCTGCAAATCTCTTACGTTTGATAGTTGTTTGGTTCGATACTTCGTATAACAATGGTATTAGAGCCATTCGATTGGCTATTCTGGGTAAATTGAACCTTGTTCTAATGATATGCCATCAATCTTGAGAATATCATGGATCATAAACCTAGATTTGATTAATCTAAAATGGATTTGAATTTTTTTTCTCTGTGAAAAATATTCTGCGGTGTTGCGATCTGTCCAATTGTGTGGACTGCTGTTTGATGAGATTTGTTTGTGGTCAAGTGAAATGACCACCTTATTATTTTACTCTCCCGAACTCTATTTTTCCTTACATCCTATTATTCCTTAACTAATATATTTTTTTTATGAAGCATCTCTCAGTTTGAACAAATTATTGATTAATTGTCTCTTTAGTGTTTTAGATAAAATGTCATATGCCTATTTTAGATGCAGTATTTTTGTGAGTCTGTACTTAGCATGTTTTTTTAAGATTATGTACTAAAATCTCTACCTATCGTTCTGCCTTAACTTGAGGTCTTTGAATTTCATGGAATCCTAGTAGAGCTAGGTAGTTGATTTCCAAAATAACTCCTGCTTACTAAATTGTACACATTCACTTATCACTGTTGCACTTACAATAATTCTCTCTTGTTGTGTGTATGTTATCTAAGTGTAGTGTGCATTATGTATATGATTCAGCTCGTAAAATTGTGATTATGTGTACTCACCTATTTTTTTGAAAGAATCTTTATTGTATTGCTTACATATTGGAATCTTTGTCTCTATTTGCTCAGTGTGATCAAACTACTATCTCTGAGCATGATTGGTCATACTACCTCTAGTTTTGAACTTGAGGTCTTTAATGAGAAACATAATTTTTCTATATGACAACAAAAGATGATGGGGGTTTTAGTCCAATAGAAAGTCTCTAAGGCTATAACTGGTGAATTCCCTACAACAATGATTGTAGATCAGAGAATGAATCTGATGAACTTGCCTCTATATCTATTATCATTCATTTGTCTGATCAATTGTTAAGGAAGGTTGGAAAACTTGACAAGACTAATATCCCATGGGATAAACTTGAAGAACTATATTTAGTTAAGTCTTTACCGAACAAATTGTTACTCCTAGAAATATTCTTTAGTTTTAAGATTAATTCATCCGAAGACTTAGATGACAATCTTGATACTTTTAATAAATTGGTACAAGATATCACTAATGTTAGGGATAAGATATTTGAGGAGTATAAGGCAATTATACTCCTTAATGCCATACCAGGGACATAAAAGATGTCAAAACTGTCATTAAGTATGATAGAGATACTTTGACTCGAGATGTTGTTATAAACTTTTTAAGAAGTAAAGAATTAGAATTTAAAACTAAAAAATATGAAAATAAATTAGAAATCTTGTTCATGAGAGGTAGACAATAAAATAGGCAAAATAATATACAGATAAATCAGAATCATTTCTGAAATAACAATAGGAAGAAATTTAGGAATAAGTCAGTCAAAATCTAAATCAAGGAATAGGAAGTGCTATGATTGTGGCAAGATAGGACATTATATGAAAGATTGCCACAACAAGAAAAGTGTACAAATAGATAAGAAAATAGATGAAGGAAATGTCATTGAACCAGTTGAACCTAATACTGTTGATGTGTATTTAGTTACTCAGCAACTTGATGGAATTGGTAAATTATGCTGATAATAGACAGCAGGTCCAAGAATGGATTTTGAATTTTGGCTGCACCTTTCATATCACACATGAAATGTCTTTGCTTTAAAATTTTAAAAAGATAAGTGGTGGAAAAATAGTGATGGGAAATGACGTTGCATGTAAGGTTGTGGGATTAGGTCATGTGACTTTAAAATTTGAAAATGGCTAATGTATACCCTTGAAAGAGTCAGGTATTTACCTGAACCTAACAGAAATGGAATCTTAATGGGAAAATTGGATGATCAAGGGATATATGGGAGGACTGGAGATGGGAAGATAAAGGTGACTAAAGGATCTCTTGTCATCTTCAAGGGAGTCAAGAAAAATGGAATTACTGTTGCTAGAGTTGAAGCAGTGCTTAAGAATGCTACTACAGTATCTAGTGTTGAACCTAATTCCACCTTAAAATGGCATAAGGGATTAGCTTATGTAAGTGAAAAAGGTCTCGCTATTTTAAACAAAAGGGAAGTTTTTTAAAAAGATTTAATATCAAAAATACCTTTTTGTGAAAATTACACACTTCGAAAACATCATAGATTGCATTTCAATTCTAGAAAACATAAAACCACTTCTTTACTAGAATATGTTCACTCTAATTTGTAAGGCCCTGCCTCCATTACCACTCAAGGTGGGAACAAGTATTTTATTTCAATAATTGATGATTTTTCAAGAAATGTGTGGATTTTTCGTTTAAAATGTAAGTCTAAAATCTTTGAAAAATTCAAAAATTGGAAGGTCCTAATTGAAAATCAAATGTCAGTAAAGATTTAGGTGTTAAGAACAAGAAATGTCTTAGAATTTTATAATTCTGAATTTGACTTGTTATGTGAACAAAATGTTATATTAAGACATAAAACTGTCCTATATATTTTACAACAAAATGGGGTTGCAGAAAGGATGAACAGGACCTTGCTTGACAAGGTCGGGTATATGATGCTGAAATTTGGACTGCTTAAGGTTTTGTGGGGAGAGGCTTATATTACTATAGCATATATAGTTAATAGGACACCTTCTAGTGCGCTGGAAGGTAAAACCCTTGCAGAGAAATGGTCTGGAAAACTTCTGAACTATTCTTACCTTAAAGTTTTTGGGTGTATTGCTTACTCCCACCAAAACCTAGGAAAACTGGAGACAAGGGTCAAAAGTGTGTGTATATATATATTTTTTTATTTTGTTGGAGATTAGGTTGAGAGGAAAGCCATAGAGAAAATATGCAAATAGGTTTGTGTTGATTCATGCTTTTAGATTGATTTAGTGTAGTTTTCTTTTGGTGAGCATTTAGCTGTTGTTTGATACCCATTAAAAGAAGTTTATTTTTGGGGAAAAAAAGAGTTTTGAAATTGTGATTTTGTGGAGAATGTATAGTAAAAAGATAGGAAAAAATTTTGGGTTTTCATGCAAAAATATTTCTTTTTCTAATCTCTCACTTGCTCGTCCCTCTCTCATGAATGGATCTACGACAAGCTTCCTCAATAAAGAACGTAAAAAGCGGGTGCCCAACAACCAAAAAGAACTGTGATATATTGAAAGCTTGTGAGGACAGGAGATTAAGAAAAAAGAGTTTTTGAAGAATAATAGGCAAACAGATCTTAATTTGTTGAGTATTGATTTCATGTCACTTTCTTAATATTAATTGTAGGTGAATAACAAGATGGTATTGGTTTATGGGGGTTGGGAGTATTGGTTTATTGGGGCTAATTTCCCATATAATCCATGATGGGGTTTCCATGATCTTGAGTAACGGTAGATGTTGTTTTAATAATGGTGAATTCTGACAAACTCAACAGTTCCGACTCTTCAATTTCTTAATATTTGCAAGAGCAAGACAAATGCATAAAACGAAAATGGTCTTTTGACTTATTTTTATTCTTATATTATGCCCTATTTGCTCTCATCTCTAAAAACTCATTTTTCTCAAAAATCATTTTCTATTACATATTTTTTCAATAAAATAATTTTGCATGTAAACTTAAAATTTTTCCTACCTTTTAACTACTCATTTTTGAAATAATCACAATTACAATACTTATTTTTCACAAAAATGTGGCTCAAACACTCCACGTACTATACGTAAAATGACGGCTGATTTTGCAGGGCATTATTGTAGATGCTGTTGGAACAATTCCATATATGGGCTTCACATTCGATTATAAATTTTACAAGTTAGATGTATGACTCATAATGATATTGTGTTTGTGCCAAATTTATTAAGTGATCAATTGGGCCTTTTACACCTTACAGATTGTAATTAATTTGATGTAGTAATTTTATGTATGTGGGCTGGAAATAAACCCTAATTAGAATTATAGTCGTAATGGGACGGCTCAAATTATTTCCTATATATAAAGGCTAGGTCCCCTCTCCTCTCTATATGTTTTATTGACTTGCCCCATTGATAACTAATACTTTGTGAGGAGCAAGGAGGGAAAATCTTGACTGTTATTACAACTATCATTCATATCGACAATGACTTCCGTAGGTATGAATTCGTTTTTATAAATTTATTGGGATGTGATTGTCAATTCTTAACATGGTTAAAACTAAATTCAACAATTGGTATCAGAGTAGCATGTTAAGATCAAAATCCTTCATGAAATTTTTTTCTTATCTCACGTTGAAAAATGTATGTGCATACATTAAAATTATATAGTTCATTGTATAACACATACGTAGATTTATGTTTACCAATGTGTCATTGAATTAATTCCTATTTCCTTCATATGGTTGAGTAACCCACAAGCAGGAACAATAAATGCTTATAGTGACCCTCTCTCCTTTATATATATATATATATAATGTGTGAATTTGCCTTTTGCCTCAATAATTATGAAACAGATTTTAAATGGACCAAAGAGTTTGAAGAAAAAAGGGATAATTGATCTTGGGCGTATTTATTTGATCTGTGAATATTTATCTATTCTGTCAATTCTATGAGGAATGAATCTTCAATTGAATTTATATGTGGGTTTTTTGCCAATGGTGATTATCAAAATGAAAAATAAATAAATAAAAATTGGACAAAGTCCACACTACTACGTTTCGAGCAGCATTTTCGGCCAGAAACACCCTCGGTTGTTGCTGCCTTAGTGGAAGCAGCGACGCCGGGTACTGCCAGCGCCGCAGAAAGCAAAAACGAAAAAAAATTTTGGTTCTTTCTGCAAAAAAGGGGCCAAATGGAGACGGGGGCTCCAATTACAATTATCATTTAAGGGTCTGTTTGCAATTTTAAATAAAGGACCTGTCTTGTAACTTTTGAAAGTGAAGGACCTTTTTTTATTTTTAAATCTAGGAGCAAGATATAATTTTTTCAAGGGGCTTTTAATTTGAACCTTTAAAGTTTTGATCCTAAAATTTTAATTTTGACCTAATCAAAACTTTATTTGATAATTGACCCGATTAAAATATAATAATAATAATAATAATAATAATAATAATAATAATAATAATAATAATAATAATAATAATAATAATAATTTGATTGACGACTTTTATATTTTTCATTAAATTGTATATGTATTTAAATATTGCCATTATTTATGCATTGAAATTTCATTTTTTGAAATTTTGTTGTCAATTTCATCTCTCAATCACATATAAATTTTTGTCTTTCATCAATTAATGATTATGATTTGTTGCGTAATTATTGTTTTATGATTGAATTTTTATGGAATTTGAGACCATTCTTATTTTTCCCACAAAGAGAAATATTTTGAAATAAAAATAGGTGGTAGTTGCTAAAGTGGTACACTCATTATTATTTATTCGATTTTCTCTACAATAAAAAAAATATTAATGAGCTTGGTTTAGAAATTTCCTTCTGCCCAAAAGTGTTGGAATTTCGAAAACCAATATAATTTTGTTAACTAGCTACATAATGTATTTTAAAAGTACCTTATAATATGTTCTATTGTCGGCCCAAAGGTGACTTTACAATGATGCGTCTAGACTTTTACCATAATGAAATTCTTACGGATTATCTAATTAATAGCCCATATTAATTAGTTGGATATTTCATCATCCATTAGATTGCGTGCATTACGTTTGGATGATATTAAGAGTGATATTTTATGTTTCCACAGTTTATAATGCCTCATCTCTTTCGAATCAATTGTCTGCTATTGAAACCTTGACTGGGAATAACTATGTGAGATGGAAACGAGACGTAGAAATAGCACTTGGTCTTTTGGGCTTGGATTTTGCAATGGAGAAAAAGTTTGAGAAACCCACATATAAGAGTACCGTTGAATATGTAGCCGAGCATGAAAAGTGGGAAAGGGCTAACAAACTCTGTTTGAAAATCATTAGACAATCGATATCTGATTCCATTCTAGGTGCCATCCCTGACAATGAAAATGCCAAAAGTTTTATGGATGCCATAGGAGAAAAATTTATTGAGTCTGATAAAGCTGAAATTGGGGATCTGATGGATAAATTGATGAGCATAAAATATGATGGCACAAGTGGTGTTAGGGAGCATGTCATGAAAATGATAAATATATCATCTAAACTAAAGGCTCTTGACATTTCCATTGCGGAGCCTTTCCTGGTCTATCATGTTTTGAATAGCCTTCCTAAAAAGTTTAATCAGCATAAGGTTGCTTACAATGCTTAGCGGGATAAATGAAATTTGAATGACCTCATAGCAGTGTGTGCCCAAGAAGAGTATAGGATACGTCGTGAAACTGTTGAAACTGTGCAATTAGCTTTTTAGTCATCGTAGAATAAGGGGCCTTCTCATAACCATAAACCTAAGTTTCGTAAGGGTAATAAGTCCCACCGAAGTTAGCAAAATAAAAATTTTAGTGGTCCCAAAGAAGTTATAAAGAAAAATGTCCAATGCAAGTTTTGTAAAAAGAAGGGTCACTGGCAGAAAGATTGTTTTAAGTTCAAGACTTGGTTGGAAAAGAAGAAAAGTTCTTCAGGTATTCCCTTGGCCTTAGTTTGTTTTGAGTCTTATTTAGTAGATGTGCCTTTGAATTCTTGGTGGTTAAACTCTGGAGCTAGTATTCATATTGCGAATTCCTTGCAGGGGTTCACAAGCAAACGGAGGTCAAGTGAGAATGAAGTAAGCTCGAGCTTTGCAAATGGAGTTTAAGTGAAAGTTGAATTCATAGGAGTAATGAAGTTGACTTTAGAGTCTGGTTTTTATCTTGTTTTGGAAAATATAGTCTATGTACCGCACATTAGACATAATTTAATTTCTATATCGAAATTTGATGCTTGTAATTTTACATCTAATTTTGGTAATGGAATGGTTGAGTTATTTAATGATTCTCGTTTGATTGGAAATGACATTTTATGTGATGGTTTATATAAATTATCTTTGGCTCTTTTTGGTGATGTCTCGTATGTTACAAATGTATCAAAAAAAGGACTTTAATTCGTGAATCATTATCTATGTTGTGGCATAAGCATTTGGATCATATTTCTAAGGATATAATGGAAAATTAGTAAAAGATGATATACTTTCCTCTTTAGACTTCTTTGATTTTGAAACTTGTGTGGATTGTATAAGAGGAAAGCTAACTAAATCTACAAGGAAGGGTTCAACTAGGAGTAAAGAAATTTTAGACTTGATACGCACTGACATTAGAGGACCTTTGCCCTCCACTATATGTGGGAATAAATATTTAATAACTTTCATTGATGACTTCTCACGATATGGATATGTTCACTTGATTAACGATAAATCACATGCACTTGAGAAATTCAAAATTTTCAAATTAGAAGTAGAGAAACAATGTGGAAAACGTATCAAAGTTGTAAGGTCTGACGTGATGGTGTGTACTATGGGAAATATGACGAGTCTGGTCAAAATATGAGTGATTTTGCAAAGTTTTTACAAGAGTGTGGAATAGTGCCCCAATACACCATGTCGGGGACACCTGAACAAAATGATGTTTCTGAAAGACGTAATTGAACCCTAAAAGATATGGTTAGAAGTATGATGAGTAGAACAAATTTGCCTGAATATTTATGGGGTGAAGCTTTGAAAACTGCTATGTATGTTTTGAACAGAGTTCCAAGTACAACAGTTGCAAAGACACCGTTTGAATTATGGACAGGACGTAAGCCAAGTTTGACTCACTTTAAAGTTTGGGGATGTCCAGCTGAGGTTAGGATTTGTAATCCATTTGAAAAGAAATTGGACCCTAAGTCAACTCCTGGCTACTTTATTGGGTATCCGGATAGATCAAAGGGATATAAGTTTTACTGTCCAAATCGCGGCACTAGAATTGTGGAGTCCATTACTGCTAAGTTTCTAGAAAACGATTTTGGAGATAGTGAGAGTTCCACGTTGAGAAAAACTTTTGTTGAACATAATCAAGTTGTTGTTACAGTTGCTATTATATAGGAAAGAGTTGGTTCTCAACCAATTGAAGTTGTTAATGAAAAACAGAAGAACAAAAAGGAACCTCCAATTCCTCAAACAATGATTGAATCATTTCCTGAGCCACAAGTTAGGAGATCACAAAGGAAAACAAGATCTGCATTGCCCAGTGATTATATTACATATTTATTGGAGAGCAATTTTAATATTGGGCATATTGTTGATCCTATAACTTATAACCAAGCATTGACAAGTCGCGAGACAGATAAATGGATAGCTGCCATTTCCATGGAAAGGAATAAAGTTTGGGATAATGTTGAACTTCCTCCAGATGCTAAGGCTGTAGATAACAAGTGGATTTTCAAAAGTAAATTAGATTCAAAATGAAATGCAAGATTGGTTGCAAAAGGTTTCACTCAACGAGAGAGCATTGATTATGTTGAAACCTTCTCCCTTCTCCCCTGTTTCGTCAAAAGATTCTTTTCGAATTATCATGCCTCTTGCGGCACACTACAATTTGGAGCTTCATCAAATGGATGTTAAAACAACATTTTTGAATGGAGATCTTTCTAAAATGACTTATATGAAACAACCTGAAGGTTTTGTTGTGAGAGGAAAAGAAAACTTGGTGTGTAAGTTAAACAAATCCTTACATGGTCTCAAACAAGCATCTTGATAGTGGTATTTGAAGTTTGATGAGGTTGTAACCTCTCTTGGTTTTGTTGAAAATACTATTGATCAATGCATTTATCTTAAAATCAGTGGGAGAAATTTTATTTTTCTTGTACTATATGTTGATGACATTCTGCTTGCCAGCAGTAACTTAGGGCTGCTTCATGAGACAAAGAAAATGTTATGTGCTAATTTTGAGATGAAAGATCTTGGAGAAGCTTCATATGTAGTTGGACATCGTGATAGAAATCATGACTTATTGGGACTTTCTCAGAAAGCTTATATACAACGTGTTCTAGAAAGGTTTAATATGAAAACTTGTGCACTTGGTGATGTTCCTATCATAAAAGAAGATAAGTTTAACAAAACTCAATGTTCAAGGAATGAGCTAGAAAGGAAGTCTATGAAGATGATTCCATATTCTAGTGCTGTGGGGAGCTTAATGTATGCTCAAATTTGCACTAGGCCGGATATAGCCTATGCAGTAAGTGTCCTTAGCAGATTTCAGTCTAATCCAAGACAAGAGCATTGGAAAGCAGCTAAGAAAGTTATGAGATATTTGAAGAAAATTGAAAGTTATATGCTTACATTTCAGCGTACAAATCATCTTGAGGTGATAGGATATTTAGATTCTGATTTTGTTGGATGTCAAGATGATTTGAAATCAACCTCAGGTTATATTTTTATATTAGTTGGTGGTACGATTTCTTGGAAAAGTGTTAAACAGACTCTAGTGGCATCTTCTACTATGCAAGCTGAATTTGTGGCGTGTTATGGGGCTACAATCCAAGCCGTTTGGTTAAAAAAATTTATCTCTGGCTTGAAAGTTGTTGATTCCATCTCAAGATCGATCACCATCTACTGTGATAACAGTGCAGCAGTATTCTTTTCAAAGAATAATAAAATGTCTGGTGGGTCAAAGCATATTGATATCAAATGGTGGTTAGAGACAGAGTTAAGAAAGGGCAGACAAAAATATAGCATATCAATATAGAGGCAATGATTGCAGATCCCTTGACTAAAGGACTCGCTCCAAAAGTCTTTAAGACACATGTTACTAATATGGGTATTGTGAAAACATTTAATGTTTTTAGTTAGTGGGAGTTATTTATGTAAAGAACTACGTTTTGGGCTTGATCCCTTTGTGGGGGTACGTAGGCAACCCATATGTTTTCGGGTACAACCCCTTCTGACAATAAAATATTTTCCCCTATTCATGGACTATTTTGAGCATGTATTTGACTTATGTCTTTTATTATAATATTATTGTGATCTTAAGATATGACATGTAAAGACATAAGATGAGTCTCTTTTGGAGACATGTGGCTTCATTTTGATCAGAAGCATTATGAGGATCGATATAAATTAGCACAGTTTTGATCACATTTGGTGCTATGTTCATACCACATACTACCACACTGGTTAGAGGTTGGGGATCCATGTCGATAAGGATGTTGACATTTGTAGCTGTGGAATGATCTTACATCATTTAATTGGTGTAATGACTTCCATATTCGGTGTTAATATTCTTGTTGGACCGGATGATGTTACGTAAGGTAACATCATTGGAGTTATTTTTTTGTGGCCACCTAAGTAGTCTAACTCGGGTGTTAAAACTTTGTTATAGCAATCAAATGTTTGCCCAAGTGGGAGAATATTGGAATAATTTCATATAGGGGCTTCACATTCGATTGTAAATTTTATTGGTTAGATGTATGACTCATAATGATATTGTGTTTGGGCCAAATTTATTAAATAATCAATTGGGTCTTTTACACCTTACAGATTGTAATTAATTTGAAGTGGTGATTTTAAATAAGTGGGCTGAAAATAAACCTTAATTAGAATTCTAGTCGTAATGGGACGGTTCAAATTATTTCCTATATATAAAGGCTAGGTCCCCTCTCCTCTCCATATGTTTTATTAGCTTGCCCCATTAATAGCTAATACTTTGTGAAGAGCAATGATGGGAAGATCTTGACTGTTATTACAACTATCATTCATATCAACAATGGCTTTCCAAGGTATGAATTCGTTTTTATAAATTTATTGGAATGTGATTATCGATCCTTAATATAGTTAAAACTAAATTCAACAGATACATCCTAATGTGACCAAATTTCAGCTACATTGAAATTGTTATAATCACATTTCTCATCTCATGAAATATTTGCTTATTTTCTCAATAAACCTATTACTATCTCTATAAATAATTTTTTTTTTTAAAAAAATCCACTTTCTGTGCAGCTTTAGTGATGAGAATCTCTTTGCTGCAGAGATATGTAAATCTCGAAAAGACAATTATATGCACACTATAATTTTTATTTTTTTACTACGTTTTAATTGTATTTAAAATTCTTAATCTTTGTTCATTATAGCACTTATGTCTCTAACGGTTTTTCATGTCATTATATTTTCAAACTTTTCATTTGTTAACCCACTTTGTATTTGATAACAATTTTATGTCAAAAAGTCCGTGGAAATGGCGTAAAACAATTTATTTTTTTATCATATTTTTTAAAAATACAAAAATTTCCCCTCATTTTAGAGCACGAAAACAAAATATTTTGATTTAAATAATCATAAAAAACGAGATGTACTAATTAATAGAATGTTGAAGATAAGAATTCGATGAAAAAATGTTGAGAAAATAATTGATACAATGGACAAAGATCAAGGAGCTTCACCACAATTAAAATATGGTGTATCAAATAAAAATTGCCATGACAATATAACCACCCATTTTGATCTCTAATCAATCTTATTTTCATTCAATAATACTCACAAATTAACAACTATGAACTAAACTCTTATTTTTTAAGACTTCTGCATATTTGTTTTAGTGAAGGTATTTGTAGATTTCGTGGACTTTTATAGATTTGCGAGTAATTCATGGATGTCTTTCATAGACTTTTATAGTTTTCATTTTAAATTTTTTATAGACTTTCGTAAAATTCAAAAGATTCTTAAAGATTTTCATTTAAAATAGAATTCATGAAAGAATAGTATAATAGCGTGAAGTTCTTATATACGATGTGGTGATTCTTATAATTACCTTTCTTCTCCATATGTGATAAAAAATATTTTTAAATTAATAAAAATATAACTCACTTTAATTAAACTAGTCAACGTTGAATGTGCATTGCATATTATTATAAAATGCTTTATAAGTGTTGTAAAAATAATATTTGAATATACGTAAATGTTAATTAATTTAATATGAATATCAAGAAATATACACCTGATAATTAATGTTAAATCATATATTTAATTTTTAATTAAGTAAAACTGGATATTAATTAGCATACATGGATGTGAATAATAAACTATATTCTTGAATGTAAAATTCTAATTAACTTATAAATGGAATTAATAACACTGAAATGTTTATGGATGAATATTAATTAAATGAATGTGAATGTTAATTAGTTGAAAATTAATAATAGGAAATTCATACATTAATGAAAGTACACTGATGAAATAAATATGTCAAATGTACATGTACATTGATGATAACTAAATTATTAAATAAATTAAATACATAAAATAAAAACTACGGTATTATTAAAATAATTGAATGATAGTCGGGCTAAAATCGTTTAAAAAATATTATCCCTTGATGTGATATTTAATAACACTAAAATACATAAATGAAAATGAATATTAATTAAATGAACGTGAATGTTAATTAATTAAGAATTAATAATAAGGAACTCATATATTAATAAAAGTATACAGATGAAATGAATCTGTCAATTGTATACGTACATTGATGGTGATTAAAAGGTTAAATAAATTAAGAATATATTGAAAAACAAAAACTCTTGCGTTATTTGAAAATATTTGAATTATAATAGTGTTAGAATTGTCCAAAAAATGATTCCTACTTGTAGGTGTATTTAATTGGGACTTTTAAAGACTTTTTTAGATTTTATGGAATTTCAAGTGACTTCTATGAATTTTTGAAGAATTAAATAAGTCTTCAATAACTTTTGTAGACTTTGATTAAAAATTTTAAAAAACTTTTAAAGTCTTTTTCATCTTGTAAATTCATTATATACCTGAAAAATAACAATCATTCCTACTTCCTAATTAACATTTTTGAGAACCATGACATCCATAATAATTTTTTTGGATAGAGTCACTTGTCATGGGCTAGTCATTCAATTTTGGTGCAAATAAAATAATATAAAACTTTTATATCAATTTCTAAAGACACGATAAAAAAAAATTTCACAATTGACATAATTTCTAGGACACAAATTGTTCTTAACAAAAAAAAGGTTGATTATATAATTTTATGTGTTAGGTCTCAAATTGTAATTGGCATTCTATGAACAAAAAGGGACTTAATTGAACATGTTTAAAAGGCAAGGCTTGATGTGCAATATTGTATAGTTGTTAGGGTTTGGTTTGTGTATGGAAAGGGAGCCAGCCAAAAATTATATATATACCTCTACACGCCTACAAAAAAGAAAAAGCCGCCTGGGAGAGAGAAAAAGAAGCGGCTGCCGGCTGGGAAGGCTGATTATCATATCCATATTAAATACATTGGTGCCGCCAACATCTATGGGAGACAAAATTAAAGTGGTTGCTGGTGTAATTAAGAAAAAACAGCAGATTGTAGGTCGAAAATTGAGTGGTGGAATTGATCGAGTCAGCCAGCTGCTGGTCGAGATTTTGAATATTCATGCACGCCTACCGGAATTAAGTGGGTTGCCGGCCGCTGAATTTAAATAAACATATATACGCAAATTGAGATAGCTTTGGACACATATTGGCAGCGGGAATCGATCTTTGATTTCGCTTGACTAGAGATCCAAGTTGTAATTCATTGGTAAATCCATCTACATCAATCTTGTGATCCGGCAACCACGTTTGGGAAAAACATCAAGGTTTCTAAAGACAAAATACTGGTGGTTCCTTAATCCTTTGAGGAACAGACTATCTAATTGGGGATTGAGAGAGATGGACGACAAGCACAGGAACTGGACAAGAACTGGAGGTTATTGGAATTCCACTTGGTGATACAATCAGCTAAAGACCAGGAGGCTATATTGGATAGCAGATTGGGCTGCAGGAGATTAGAAGTATTTATAGCAGTAGATAGTGAGATTGGAACAGCGGGTCTGACTAGGTATGGAGTTTGGCAGAACTTGTACTTGTTGGATTGGTATAGTGGAAACTATTGGCTTGTTCCCGGAGTTTTACCCACATTGGGGTTTCTCCGTCATCAAACAACTGTGTTCTTTATATTTTTGCAATTTACTTATTTTCGTTAATTCAACGTAGGATAGTAAAGCTTGTGAATTGACTTGGACACATTAATAATTGTGACTTGTTACATTTATTTATTAATTTGTAAAATTTTGCATAAACACATATTCATCCCCCTCTAGGTGTTATTTGGGTCAAACTACGTTATTTCAAGTGGTATCATAGCTAAAACTCGAGTCCTGACCTATTGTTGTCTAGATGAGTCAATCACTATCTGTGCCTCCGTATTTTGACGGAAGCAATTATGCCTATTGGAAGGTTAGGATGCGTGCTTTTCTCAAGTCCTTAGATGAACGTGTTTGGGTGAGTGTACAAAATGGTTGGAAACCTCCTTCCACAATTGTGTCAGGTGTTGTCAATCCAACTGATATTTCACTTTGGACTAAGGAAGAATTAGCTTATTGCAATTGGAATAGCAAAGGACTTCATGCATTGTTCCCGAAGAATTTAGGAGAGTGTCAATGTGTGAAACTGCTAAAGAGGTATGGGACATTCTAGAGACTACGCATGAGGGAACTAAAATCGTAAAAAATTCAAAATTACAAATGCTAACCTCTAGGTTTGAAGAAATCAGGATGAAGGATGATGAATCGTTTGATGAGTTTTATGCAAAATTAAATGACATTGTAAACTCTAGTTTCAATCTAGGTGAGAAGATTCCCGAGTCAAAAATTGTGAGAAAGGTTCTTAGGTCTTTGCCCGAGAGATTTAGACCTAAGGTTACAGCTATTGCAGAGAGTAAGGATTTGAACATGGTTAAGATAGAAGAACTTGTAGGATCCATTCAGATCTATGTACTCACCATCTCACAACCTAAGAAAAACAAGTCCATAGCGCTGAACACAGTTGGAGAAGAAGAGTCTGAGTTGTCTGACATAGAAACCCTTAGAGATGAGGAAATAGCTTACTTCGTAAAGAAGTTCCAGAAAGCTTTAAAGGGCAAGAGACGGTCCCAAGACAAAAATAGAGGAGTCCCTAGTAAATTCCAAAAAGAGGAGTGATAAACCAACTGCTAGGAAGTCTAGTAAGAAATCTCAAGTTGTTGGGTGCCATGAGTGTCAGAGATTTGGGCACTATAGAAATGAATGTCCTAGCTTTAAGAAAAATCTGAAAAAGGGAAGGAGCAAGGCATTAGCTGTGTCATTGACTGATGATGATTCAAACTCAAGTGATCAAAGGGATTCCTCTAGTAGTGAAGATGAAAAGGGTTATATGGCTTTTGTGTCTATAGTTAAGAGTGAGTCAGATAAGGACGGTGAGAAGGTTGAGGAGGATGTAGAGAGTGAGAAGTCTAGTGGCGATACTGAGGATGAGATGGATATACATGAGGCTTATCAACTTCTGTTTAAGGAGAGTCTCAAGATCAAAAAGGTAAAAAAGACCCTATTTAAGAAGGTAGACGAACTTAGAGAGAGAAAGAGAGACTAACTAATGATCTTCAGGTCTCATCTAAAAACCTTAGTGAGTTGAAGTGTGTCAATGAGAAGCTAGAGGACAAGTTTAAGACACTAACTTGTGAGTTAGAGAAATCTAATATTCAACTGCAGTCTTTTATGAGTGGGACTAAGAAACTAGATGACCTGTTAGGAATGAACAAACCCACTGGGAATAGGCAAGGTCTAGGATTTGTAAAGAGTGAAGCAACGTGACTAGTTCATCCAAGACCACATTCTTGCCTGTTTCCAACTATCCTAGTAATTCAATCAATCGTGAATCCAAAAGTAAAAGTGTCACTGAATTGAATGCCACTAGAGCCTGTAAGATTTCCACACCAAAATTTCAGCACCAACAATCACATGCATTTGAGCCTAGGTTCATACCCACTTGTCATCACTGTGGCGCTTTAGGACACACGAGACCTAGGTGTCATAAGCTAGCAGATAGGAATAGAAATCAGGATATCCTTAGTCAAGTAAACTTCCTTTCAAATCAGGTTAGTCACTTAACTGAGATGGTGACAAAATTGACTAGGATTACCTCAACCTCTAGAAAAGTTTGGGTCAAGAAATCTGATGTGGGTAGGTATGGTGAGAATTCAAATTGTTCTGTAGCTCATGTTGCATATAAGACTCAAAATACATGTATGTGGTATCTTGATAGTGCTTGTTCTAGACACATGTGCGGTAATAAGGTCTTATTCTCTACCTTTGATGACTGCAACAGTGGTGTAGTTATCTTTGGAGATGGGGGTACGACACCTCTCCGTGGTAAAGGCACCATCAACATATTTGGACTTCCTACTATATCTAATGTGTTTTATGTAGAAGGTCTTAAGTCCAATCTGTTGAGCATTAGTCAAATTTGTGATGCTGACTATGAAGTGAGTTTTATTCAAAAGAGATGTACTATGTATGACTCTTCAGGTGATGTTGTCTTTGAAGGTGTTAGAACGTCTGATAACTGTTATGGAGTTCTCCTAAACTCTATCTATGTGTGCAGCAGTGCTAAAATTGATATGTCCAAACTTTGGTATCAAAGACTCGGTCATATTAACTATAAAAGCATGTCAAAATTAGTCAAAAAGAAAATTATTGATGGTTTACCTAAAATTGAACAAAATGAAAATGCTGTGTGCAAGCCGTGTCAACAAGGAAAACAATTTAGGATAAACCATAAACAAACATCTAAAATCTTGATAAACAGACCCTTAGAACTTCTCCATATGGATTTAATGGGACCTTCTAGGATTGAGAGCCTAGGAGGTAAACGTTATATTCTTGTTATGGTGGACGATTTCTCTAGATATACCTGGATTGAGCTACTAAGAGAAAAATTCGAGACTTGTGATCTGGTTAAATCTTTGTGTAAAAGACTCAGAATTGAACAAAATCTTTCCATTTCTAGGGTTCGAAGTGATCATGGAAAAGAGTTTGAAAACTCTAATCTTGAAAACTTCTGTTTGAAGGAGGGGATTCAGCATGAGTTTTCCTCACCAATCACTCCACAACAAAATGAGGTTGTTGAGAGGAAAAATAGATTGCAACAGGAAATGGCTAGAGCCATGCTTCATGGCAAGGATCTAGCAATGCATTTATGGGGTGAAGCTATTAACACTGCTTGCCACATAGTGAACAGAGTATACCTGAGACCGAAAATCGATAAGACTCCTTATGAGATCTGGAGGGGCAAGAAGCCTACTGTTAAATACTTTCGTGTGTTTGGAAACAAGTGCTACATTCTAAGGGACAGAGAAAACTTAGGCAAGTTTGATTCCAAAAGTGATGAAGGGTTTTTTCTAGGGTACTCTAGGAACAGTAGAGCCTATCAAGTATACAACTTACGTACTCAGAATGTCATGGAGTCTATAATTATTGTTATTGATGATGCTTTCTCTAAGGGAGAGAGCGTTGAAAATGGGATAGATTTAGATGATCAAAGTGTTGATCAAGGACCCACAATCGAAGATAAAGAACAATCAATTCCAAAATCTTCACGATCCCCCAAAGGCATAGACATTTCTGTTAAGGATCCTGTGAACAAACTAAGCTTCCTAGAGAACCATCATCCAGGGTCAAATCTAACCATCCTAAGTTCAACATCATTGGGGATCTAGATGAAGGTATGAGGTTAAGAAAGAGAGTTCTAAATAACAAAACCTATCCAAGTTATGTATCTCAGATTGAACCTAAGAAAGTTGAGGAAGCTCTTAAAGATGAATGTTGGGTGAATGCAATACATGAGGAGCTTAATCAATTTGTTCGAAACAATGTTTGGTATCTAGTGCCTAGGCTTGATGATTGCAATGTGATATGTACTAAGTGGATTTTCAAGAACAAGATCGATGACCAGGGTACCATAACAAGAAATAAGGTTAGGCTAGTTGCTCAGGGGTACACTCAGGTTGAAGGGATAGATTTTGATGAGATATTTACCCCTGTTGCACGTCTTGAATCCATTCGCATCCTTCTTATGGTTGCTTGTACTTGAGGGTTCAAATTGTATCAAATGAATGTCAAGAGTGCCATTTTGAATGGAATACTTCAAGAAGAGGCATATGTTGAACAGTCCAAAGGATTCATCGTTCCTAAGCTTCCCCATTATGTCTACAAATTGAATAAAGCCTTGTATGGTCTGAAACAAGCTCCTGGAGCTTGGTATAACAGACTCACTGCATATCTCGTTGATCATGGTTTTTCACGAAGTGGTGGAGACAGAACTTTATTCATTAGACATATTGAAGAAACCATAACTATAGCACAGATCTATGTTGATGATATTGTGTTTGGCTCTCCCATTGACTTCCTTGCTTATGAATTTTTCGAATGTATGAAACGAGAATATGAAATGAGCATGGTTGGAGAGGTAAGTTACTTCCTTGGCCTTCAAGTAAAGCAAATTGACTATGGGTTGTTTATCTCTCAGTCAAAGTATGCCAAAGACCTAGTTGAGCGATTTGGACTGGATAGTAAAAAACACACAAGGACACCTATGAGCACAAGTGCTAAGTTAGGTTATGATCCTATATGTAGAAATATTGATCAGACATTGTATAAGAGTATGATAGATAGCTTACTCTACCTTACAGCCAGTAGACCTGACATAGCTTTCAGTGTTGGCGTGTGTGCAATATTTTAGGCAGATCCTAAGGAATCCCATTTTAGTGCAGTAAGACGTATCATTAGGTATGTGAATGGGACTATAAATCATGAGATCTTATATTCCAGAGAGTCAAATCTTGAACTCGCCGGCTATTCTGATGTCGATTGGGCTGGAAATGTCGATGATAGGAAGAGTACCTCGGGTGGATGCTTCTATGTTGGTTCTAATCTTGTGTCATGGATGAGTAAGAAACAAAACTCAACTTCTCTGTCTATAGTCGAGGCATAATACATTGCAGCCGGTAGCTGCTGCACTCAATTGCTTTGGATGAAGCAAATGTTGAGAGATTATGGGATAAATCAGGGCACCATGATTGTGTTTTGTGATAACACCAGCGCTATCAATATATCCAAAAATCCTATTCAACATTCTAGGACTAAACATATTGATATTCGTCATCACTTCATCCGTAAACTTGTTGAGTCCAATGTGGTATCCCTTGAACACATTGCTACAGAAAATCAGTTTGCAGATCTGTTCACTAAACCTTTAGATGGTCTGAGATTTGAGTCACTTACGAAGGCTGTTGGTGTTTATGTACCTCCTTGACCAGTTTTATAGGAACATTCATGTACAGCTCACTTCCATGTCTATTTTTGCATTCATTTCATTGCATGTTCATTTTGTTTGCATTTATCTTCTTCATATGTTTGTCATCTCATCATATAAAAAAATTAAATAAAAAATAAAAAAAATTACGGTGACACAACTGTGTGGCGCATTCATGTTAAAATAAAAAAAAATAAGAAAAAAGGAGGAAAATTTCTACAGCTTGATATATAATTCTGAAACTTGTATGTTATGACCGTGTATGAGCTCAAATGGAAAAGTTGTAGCATTATTTCCATTGCTTGTTTAGGTCATCATGGAGTACTTAGTATAGGTGTTTTCATGTACCATCTGCACTGCACACAGTATGAATTTGTTAGTGGGACTCCACCGTGTGTGTGAGATTTGGGATGGCTGTCACATGTTAATAGGGTGACTTTGAACATGAATTGACCATTATTTAGTAGACCTAAACCCAAAAATAATCCCCCCATCACAATAAGCTCATATCTTAATGTTCTTCTTCAGGGCTTATTTGACTTGAACAATTAAGCCTGCAGAGTCTCTTAAAACTTGGTGCTTATGGTCAACTGATCACTTAGGTTAACCGGCCTAAAGCCCACTTCAGGGGTCATCAAAGTCGCCTAATGGAGAAGAACCTGCACTTAAGATGAACAATTAATGAGAGTTGGAATAATATGAAAATCTGAAAAATATAAAAGCTCATAGTAAGGGGGAGATAAGTAAAAATGATAAGTATAGGTCCTACTGCACATTACATGGTTTGACTTTCATTATTAGGATAATATACTTATTGGCAGTGATTGACATGTCCCTTCTCACAAAATTAAGGTTTGGAGTCTTGCTTGCATTTGATTAATGATACTTTACACACATGAGTCACTTATATTTTTATTACTTCATTTTGGACTGAACTCAATATGTGAAGAGGTATACTACTTGTTAATTTTGCTTTTACATGTTATCAACTGCATTTTTTGTAGTTATGTGTTATTGCTCGACTTGGTCTTAATGTGATTCCCTTCAGCATTTATGACAAAAAGGGGGAGAGAAAATGTATATACTGAGGGGGAGAAAATGGAAAATGAGAGCATGCACATTTTGTTGATTGACATTACTTGTATTGCATTGCTATGTCTAGGGGTCGTCGGGGAGAGACATAGATACATTTACCTACTGCATAAAAATATGAAAGTTTGCATTAAGGGGGAGCGTTGCATTACATTCCATATCACATCCATAGCTGTTTCAGTTTTGATGTTTAGTGACGTTAATGTTTCGATTGGTGTTTTGATTGACATTAATGTTACATCTCAAACTAGCATGTTAATTTGTGATTAAGTGCTTTAATTTATATATTTCCTGTATCACGTGCTTTTACACTGGGTATGTGAGTTTTTGAATTTCAGGAAACATATACAACAAGGAATGCAAGACTCGGTGATTCGAATGCTGGATAGTTTAGGTTGTTTTGATTGATTGTAATTCCTTGACTTGAATTTGTATAGTTTTGTCAGAGAATGCCAAAGGGGGAGTTTGTTAGGTCTAAAATTGTAATTAGCATTCTATGAACAAAAAATGGACTTAATTGAACATGTTTAAAAGGCAAGGCTTGATGTGCAATATTGTATAGTTGTTAGGGTTTGGTTTGTGTATGGAAAGGGAGCCAACAAAAAATTATATATACACCTCTACACGCCTACAAAAAAGAAAAAGTCGCCTGGGAGAGAGAAAAAAAATACACGAAGCGGCTGCCGGCTAGGGAGGCTGATTATCATATCTATATTAAATACATTGGTGCTGCCAACATCTGTGGGAGACATAATTAAAGTGGTTGCTAGTGGAATTAAGAAAAAACGGTAGATTGCAGGTCGAAAATTGAGTGGTGGAATTGATCGAGTCAGCCAGCTGCTGGGCAAGATTTAGTAGGCTGCTAAGTTGAATTTAATACATACATATACACCCACAGAAAACCGAAAGTGGAGGCCGTTGGAGGAAATAAAAAGACATGCTGTTGAATTGAATTTTCTTGGTCACATGCATGCAGAGACAACAAATTGTTTGGCAAAGTTATATTATTATATTTACCCACGTTGGTTGCGACAGTAAAGAAAGAAGACAGAATTGGACTCCCTTTTTGGTGGTAAACATTGCAACCAAGATATATATATATGCTGAATTTAAATAAACATATATGCGCAAATTGAGATAGCTTTGGACACATATTGGCCATGGGAATCGATCTTTGATTTCGCCTGACTAGAGATCCAAGTTGTAATTCATTGGTGAATCCATCTACATCAATCTTGTGATCCGGCAACCATGGTTGGGAAAAACATCAAGGTTTCTAAAGGCAAAACACCGGTGGTTCCTTAATCCTTTGAGGAACGGACTATCTCATTGGGGATTGAGAGCGGTGGACGACAAGCGTAGGAACTGGACAAGAACAGAAAGTTCTTAGAATTCCACTTGGTGATACAATCAGCTAAAGACCAGGATGCTGTATTGGATAACAGATTGAGTTGCAGGAGATAGATCGAGAAGCTAGCAGGAAATTAGCAGTGTCTACAGCAGTAGATAATGAGACTGGAACAGTGGGTCTGACTGGGTACGGAATTTAGCAGAACTTGTACTTGTTGGATTGGTATAGTGGAAACTACTGGCTTGGTCCCGAAATTTTACGCACATTGGGGTTTCTCCGTCATCAAACAACTGTGTTCTTTATATTTTTGCAATTTACTTATTTCCTGTAATTCAATGTAGGATAATAAAACATGTGAATTGACTTGGACACATTAATAATTGTGACTTGTTGCATTTATTAATTAATTTGTAAAATTTCACATAAACACCTATTCACTCTCCCTCTAGGTGTTATTTGGGTCAAACTACATTATTTCATTATGCTTTGAAACAATTGCATATAATTTCAATTCAAAAGTTATTATATAAATATAGAATAATCATAAATTGATTACATCAAATGAATCGAAGAGAAATGTGAAAATCCTAAACTTGAAAGCAAAAGAAATTCTTTATTTTTGGAGGCTCTGAAATATTCACAAATCTCAGAGTATGTTAGAATTTTATTGTATCAACAATTCTTTAGACAAAAGGATTAATATGAAAAGTTGTAAAACTTAAGAAGTCAATTGAAATGTTGTATAGATGAATGTGTAACTTAGGATTCGAGTTTGAAATAAGAAGAAAAGAGTCACTGGATTTACGCCAGCCTATCGTCTCTCTGATGCTTGAGCAAAAAACAAAAAAAACATCGTTGTCCTCCTGTCACCGAGCTTTCGCTTGAGCAACACACCAGTCATTCACCTGTCGCTAGCTTGGTGCTTGAGCGACAGTATTACGTGTAAAACTCTAGTTCACATTTTTCAAGAGTTTTATTTGACCGATGCTACCTAAATACCTTCTACTATATATACCCCAAACCTAACACGAATTTGGTGGTGTTTGATTATTTCATTCTTTCTCCATAACATCTTTCCTAGATTTAAGAACACATTCAAGCCTTTGATAAATCTTTTGATTATTGAGTTCACACAACCACATATTTGAGTAAAACATCAAAATCACATAATCTAAAACACACATTTCCTATACACATATAGGAAGGTACTTTCTCAAAAGACTTCAGAGATTGATGGAGCTTGGATCAGAAAATACAAGAAGAGTACAAAAACAATGAGTTTTTGATGATCCACAGGAGATAGACAATTTCAGAAGATCGGCAGCAGTAGTGGATTTTGGAGATTACAGGAAGTAGATTAGCGAGTCTAGTGAATTTTTTAGGATGGATCATACTGTAAATTCCTTATTGTCTATAGTAGATGTTACTGGCTTGGTTTCAGAATTTTTATCTAGTTGGGTTTTCTCCGTCAACATATTTTATATTATTTATTGCTTTTATATTATTGATTGTGGCATTCAAATCATATGATAAATTTACTTTATTGACTAAACATCTAGAACAATTAAAAAATAAATCGTTGCTTTTAATTGGTTATTTTAATTTCGCAGTATTCACTATTCATCCCCCTTAAGGTAATTTTAGAGTCAAATTAGTAACTAGCAAAGTATATGGGAGATTTTCTTTGAAATTTGCTCTCCACACACACAAAAAGTCTCCAAAAGTTCAGTACATAAAGAATATTCTAAAGTTTCATTGTCTATTTAAATACCCTATACTCTTACGTATTTTTAAAAAAGTTCAATTGAATAATTTGAGACTTCTAAATTTTTTTAAAAAATTTATAGAAATCTCAATTGAATACATCTATAATTTGGGGGAGCATTTTTAAAAATCTCAATTGAATACACCAAGACTTTTTAAATTCTCAAGGTCTTTAAAAGTCTCAAGTGATTACTCCCCTTGGCGTGATTTTAATATATTATTATTATTACTTATTATAGAAATGAATTAAAGTTACGAAAGAGTGCTAATGAATTGCATCGTGTGAAAAGGATTAAGCTCCTTTACCAGAAAAATTATGATATAAGAGTTGACAGAATCCTATGTGGTGAAAAATAATTTGATGAAAAAAGATAAATGTGTTGTAAACAATTCAATAATAAAGCGTAATGTGACATTATCGAAATCATTATGTCAATGTTTTTGACATATAGTATGATTGGTCTAAAAATCCTCAAATTATCATTTTTAGCGACGCCTTTCCCAACTTCCAAATCCCGAACTGATCCCAAGCGATAAGCTCCCAGTAAGAACTGTACATGGAGGACGGAATTCCCAACAATACTTTCGCTACGCAACCCGGCGGTGGCGACCGCATCAAGCTCAACGTCGGGGGCAAGCTTTTCGAGACTACTGTCTCCACCCTCCGGTCTGGCGGCCCGGATTCCCTATTATCTGCTCTTTCAAACCGACCGAATCAGGACTCGGTGTTCATAGACCGGGACCCGGAGATCTTCTCTGTCCTCCTCTCTCTTCTCCGGTCCAACCGCCTTCCTTCCACCGCCAAACGCTTCTCTAATCAGGAGCTTATTGATGAGGCTTTATATTATGGTATTGAGTCGCAGCTCCGAATGGCACTTGCGCCGTGTCGACTCAATGGGATAGATGCTTCGCTCTTAACCACTCTCAAGCCATCTTCAGATGGAATTGTTTCTGCCTTTAATGCTATTGACTCCGACGGGTCCCTATGGGTCGCCCATGGCGGCCAGATCTCCGTCTATGACTGGAATCTCAGCCACACAGCCACCGTTCGAACGCACCTAGACTTCATCACTTCTATTCGGAGAGTGCAACCCGAGATTGCTGCGATTGGGTCATTATATGAGTCGGGCTTACATTTTTACAATATGACCAATGGGTGCCGAGTAGACTCTGCGGATTGGGTAGACCCTTCCGATGTTCGTATCTATAAAGCCCGAGTACACGCGATAGCTGACTCGGAGGACTCCGTCTTCGCATCCTATGATTGTAAGCATGGTGAGAATTGTGTTCTGATGATAGATAAGTCGACTTTGAAAATTTCGTCTGAGATTGGGAGAATGCCGGGAACCTCCTCGAAAAACGCTGTCCCAGGAAAGCTGACGTATGTGCCGGATATGGGGATTTTGGTTGGGAGCTCTGTCACGTCTGGTGCATTTGGATACTCCGGTTACATACGATTGTGGGATCCAAGGTCCGGGGAGGTGGTTTGGGAAACAAATGAGCCGGGCTCTGGCCGAAGCAGCAGGTTTGGGGACTCATTTGCTGACGTGGATGTCGACTTGGATAACCTGGCATTATTCAAACTCTGCTCAAAATCGGGTGATTTGGCAGTTGCGGAGCTGCGCAAATTGAGCGATGATCCATGGGTTTATTTGAAAGAGAAGAATCCGAGTATGAGGAATGTAGGAATAAGTAGTGGCATTGCTGGGGGAAATTTGCTAATACACTGTTACAGGAAGCAAGTGTTTGTGGGGAGAGAAGGGGAGATGGAGGTGTGGTCAAGAGTGGAGGATAATGCGGATGGAGAGGGCATTTTAAGTGAAGGGTTGTGCCGAAGGAATTATGTAGATAAGGTAGAGGATGCTGAAAGAGGGATCATAAAGAAAATTGAGGGAGGCGGGGATCGTCTTTTTGTGACTCGAGAAGATGTTGAGGGAATTGAGGTGTGGCAGAGTTCGAATTACTCTGGCGCAGTTTCAGTTTTATGATTTAATCAATATATAGAAGAACGGACTGGTGGTATGTTAACGTCAATGGCGTTGTTCATTTTGTATTGTGATATGGTGGTGGACAGGATCGTTTATGCTGATTATTCTGGGACGTAGTTTATCATTGGAGAAAGAAGTCCAATGTGGAATATAGTTGTTTTTGGAGGTAGGCCTCCTTTTGTTAGTTTGTTTACAATGATTTATTTACCTGATTTCATGTTTTTTCAACTTCTTGATCTGTATGTTAAGGTGCATTGTCCTTGTTATTTATGGACGTCTATGTATTTCTTTCCTCTGAAATTCATGTTGATAATTATTATTTATTTTCTAGATTTTATTCCCAGTATACAGAACTAGTGAGAGGCAGGATAATGATCGTGGATTCCTTTATTGCTGTTGCGGGTGAGTGATCCAACTTGGAAATAGTTTTGCCAGATCAATAACTAAAGGTTTCTGTTTTTCTTTCATGCAGTTCCTGATTGCTTGATATGTTCACAAAAAATGTCTACTA
This sequence comes from Olea europaea var. sylvestris, assembly GCF_002742605.1. NCBI lineage: Eukaryota > Viridiplantae > Streptophyta > Magnoliopsida > Lamiales > Oleaceae > Olea > Olea europaea. Next base: position 19,806,624 of record NC_036238.1, read on the forward strand.
AATATAATTGCCGATTCAAAATATGAATGCTATCTAGTCTTTTAAAATAACAATCACTCGACACTTGCAGAGGAGAATAGAGCAAAATCTTTTGTATTTTGAGGTGCAGGAAAAATCTGATAAAAATGAGAATGGCTGTTGTTCCTGTTTGTACGCTTGTGTTCTCTCAATGCTATCTATTATTCATAACTTGATTTATGGTTTTTATACATTTATTTAGGATTTATTTCGTTTCTTAGTGATCTTTTGGAGTTACTTTATTTGTTTATTTTCAACTTGTAGCTGGAATCAGAATTTTCATTTGACTAAGATTTAAAGGTTCAAGCTTCAAATTTATGGTAAACAAAGTCACCTAGAAAGTATGGCTGCTGGTTGACGTTATTAATATGTGGTAATGACTTTGGCTGGCTATAGTGCTATTAGGTGGTGTTAGGTTTATTCCGAGCTGATACAAAGCAGTAATTCTAATTCTGATTCAATAAATGCCCATGTAAATAAACATATGCACGTAGAAGCAGACAAATCATGTGAAGATTTTTGAAATATTAAAAAATGGAACAAAATTAGGCATCACTGAAGGGAAAATTTAAAGAAAATATTAGTTATCCCATGGGAAAAAAAGGTGGTGGAAAAAGCCTATTCTCGGTCTTTCTACTTAAAGCAATTGAGTGAGAGGAATGGGAGTACGCAAATAATGAGATTACAATTTTCTGATTCACTGCAATTGGTGATCTAGATAGCTAATTACGTACAATCTATTTTGAGTTAACCTCATTGGAAATCATGTTTGGGAGGGGGAATCAGTGACTTGTGGCAGCTTCAACTGTCTAATAGTGATACAGAGTGTCAATCCGAATCCATCTTTAGCCAATTGTGAATCGTATGCAGTCATATGTCCAGTGAGACAGTCAAAGAAACTTCAAATATAGATTTGTTCTTTCTTTGTAATAAACTCATTCTAGTCAAAGATGATTAATATTAAGCAACGAAAACACTATTATGCTGTATATGTTGCAGCATGATCACTTTGGCACTTGTCTTCAGTGGCTCGTGTCAAGAATGTGCCCATAATGAAGACCTAGAGTTTAAAATTTCCTGGCATGTGTAACTTAAACGTAAATAATGGGTTACCATAGTTTAGTTTGTTTCAGTCGTTCAGGGGCAAGAGGAGCAGGAGACACCCTGACATCCTCATTGCCTTGATCTCAGTGGGTCAGTTAAGAGGTTCCCCTATACAATGTCTTTTACCCACTGGGTTTGCAACGAGTGTAGACCTGCAAATTGATTAGTATACCATAGCCGGCTTCGCATTATAGTTCAACTAAAATTGTTTTATTCATCTTGTCGTTATACTTGTTCTGTCATTTGGGCCTCAAACTCACAGTTCATTTTTATTAGTGATATCCATATGGCTACTAACTCAAGAAGTTAATAATCTAAAGAATGAGACTGAACTTGAGACTGTTTTTACAAGCCACTCAATTAGGTACATATTTGCATTAACTATATTCTTTCACGAGAGTTTAGCTCGATTTTGCATTTTCTGGGGCTTTTAAGCCACTCATTGTCTGGCATTTAGGTGACTAATAAAATCAATCTTTAGATTATTGCCTTCTGGTAACAATATACTTCTACATTTTGAAACCCCACTTATCTTGGAACCTGCTTTCATAGAAGTTCCACTATCTGCTCCTCAATTTGTATGGACCAGACTTTTGATGAAAGAATGTTTTCAAGAACTGTTCAGCATAATAGAATTTTATATTATCTACACGTTTGTGATTCCTATGTACAATTTGCATCAATCTTGTCGTAGTTTTGCATCCATATCTCCCTGCAACGCTCTCTATAGATGTGGTTGGAGTAGTGGTCAGCACATAAAACTTGCTGGCTCTTTACTGTTCAGCATAAAAAATAGAAAACTTTGATTCATTTGCTTCTTGAACAACAAAGAACGACTCAATTTTGAAGATAATTGTGTTGACTATCATTCCACGTTCTTTCACGATAAATTGACTTTAGCTCTCGGCTAGGAGCTGCTGCAATATTTATCTCTTTGTTCCTTGGAAAGTGGCGTTCTAGTTCTCCGTGCATGTTGGCGTTCTATTTTGATTTGATTTACCAAACCAATTGTTGAAGGAGTGTTAAGAAGTTGATATTATCGGTGTTGTTCCCATTCCTTGAACTGGGGATTGCTTGTTAGTAAATTCTCTTTCTAAATATGGTGCAATAAAAAATAATTTTTGGAGCTGTTGCTTCAAAATTTTTATTAAGTTGCATAAACATAAATTCTCAAATTTCTATTTCTTAAAAATAAATTGAAGACCTATATAAATTTTATTTTTTTTTCAACACAAGTAAAATAATTAAAATATTTTTAAGGAATGTTACTTTGATCGACCAAGCTGAAAGACAGGCACATTTCCAAAAGCCATGCCCCTACCGCTAGTGAAGTTCTGGTCTTTCCCCCCACCTTTGTGTTGTGCTCATGTCCTCCTTTCGTGCCTTTAGATCCACTCGTTGGAGAACAAATAGAAGGTTTGTTTGTTGGGCTTATCGCCCTCGTTCTCTTTCAGGCCGTTCAACCAATCGATCCAATCCTGGAGAGTTGCTTTTGCTAAAACTCGAGCGACCGCGAGGAAGGCCCTAGACGAGTGATTGACTAACCATCAGGCTCTTTAAACCTTGCAGGGTCAATGCACTCTTTCATTTGCTTCTTCTTTTCAGAAGCCTTGACAGCATTTAACATATATTTTATTTGAACCAAATTATAATTAATTATTTATTCCGATCCCAATTGAAAATAAATGCCCATGCACGTAGAAGTGGACAAATCATGTAAAGACTTTTGAAATATTACAAATTGGAACAAAATGAGGCATCACCGAGGTTAAAATTTAAAGAAAACATTAGTTATCAGGCGTGGGAAAGAAGCATCGGCCAAGGACATTTATTCTCATCAGATGGCCAATTGAAATTAGTTGGATATCACGATGCAAATTGGGCCGATGCTCAAGTAAAAGGTTGTCAGTAACGGTGTATTGTATATTTGTAGACAAACTACTAGTGTCTTAGAAAAACAAGAAGCAAACTATAATGTTCAAGTCTTAAGCAGAAACAATCATACTACAGTGTCAGAATCATTGATATAATAGTTGACATAATGTTGCAGGACGCTCTATCAATGAATTGTTTAAAACAAATTCAATTCCACCAAATCATTTTCCACCACATAGGAATCTGTTACTGCTTCTGTCACCGTTCATCTGCCAAAGAAGCATAATTGTAAGCAGAAGCCTAATGTAGGTCTAAGGCAATAGTCACGTCCTCAGTTGACTAAGGTACTTGCTAAAAGACTCAGTTGTTAAGACCAGAAATTAAAAACTCGCACCACGTAAGAACCAAATTGAAGTCGAGCTGATTAGTTTCCAAATTTTTGTGTGTGACTATACAATTTTTGTAGCATCTACATACTTGGATCGTGAAAATACCATTGATTGTACAAAATCATGCAAGTGTAAGATATTGTAGACAAATACTATAATGATGAATAAATTATCGTCCCTCGAAGAATATGTATCTACCCTAATGTTAATTAATAGCAACTCTAGTCAAAAAACCAATTTTTGATTGTGAATGTTATACTAATCTATCTATTTAAACTAATTATTTTAATGAGCAACCTACGAAAGCTTTTGTGGCATTACAAACTAGTCTCATAAGTCTCGCTATCTCTCGAGTTCAATTATGAACGTCAACGTCATCTAATTGTTGTCATTAACCTAGTATTCCTTAGAATTTATTTTCTAGGCCCAAGAGATCATTAATAGACATATAAATGCTGAAATCACATTAAATATCGAAATGGACAGAATCTGTTTTCAGATTTTCATTACCGTCCAATTATTTTTCCAATCCTTTTTTACCTCCTTAACTATATTCGACGACTCCCAAATTCTTACCACTCACCTATAACATATATGTGAAGATAATCATGTCATAATATTGTGACAAATGAAGGGTTTTGAGCTTCAGATAAAATGTCTCTTCGGATATTTTCTGCATCAGGTACATATAATCGTCCTCTAAACCACAAGATACCATATGCTAATATATGAAAATCTGAAACTTTTCCATCATCTATATCATTTTTTATCTTGGAACAATAATCATCTTCCTGTTGCCTTTGCTGAATTCTATTCAATAAAGTTGGCTGAAGTGTCAATGTTGCAAGTTTAGTCTCTACAAATCCTTGCGACACAACTTCAATACCCATTTTTTTGTAAATCTATCAATTCTGATTTTTTAGTTACAATCATACTCGGAACACTGGATGTCGACTTCGTACTTAATGCATCAACTACAACATTAACCTTACCGGGATGATAGTTTATAACACTATCAGAAGATTTACATAGCTTCGATAAGAAGTTCATTGTACATCATATGATGGTTATGGTCATTGAGTATGTAGTTGTGACACTTATTGACAGCAATTTTCATTAAATATGTCATTCATGAGCATTTTCATATGCATGCATGACATGTGATCATGGTTGAAAATCTTGCATGTGAAACATGATCTCAAAGTTAGGTTTCTTTATATATATTTTATTGACCACTACTAGGGCACCGAGACATGTGAGGCATGCATCGCGAGTGATACTTCCTAGGTGATTGCAAAGGTAGATAAGGGATGTGCCTTTGGTGATCACGGGAGGGTGGACCACTCGATTATGCCCTTATGATATTATGATTATTGGCGCTGTCGGGTGGGAGACTTCTTGGGTGATCATAGGGGTAGTTAGGGAATGGGCCTCTAGTGGTCATGAGAGGATGGTTCACTTGTCGGTGTCGATTTCATATTGATCATTTGATTATTGATATTGATATTATGCAGAGCTCTATTCGGTGCATAGTAGGTGGGTCAAGGGCCCAATGAAATGAAAGATTTCAAATGAAATGATTTCGAGTCGACTTTGATGCATATTGGAATATGATGATTTTTTATCGTAACGTTTAAAGTAAATGACATAGTGGCATATATCATTATTATTCATATTCATGACATGCATGATTTTTGCTTACTTTGTAGGTGAGCTTGGAACTACATAGAGAGCTGAAATCACATTAAATATCGAAATGGACAGAATCTGTTTTCAGATTTTCATTACCGTCCAATTATTTTTCCAATCCTTTTTTACCTCCTTAACTATATTCGACGACTCCCAAATTCTTACCACTCACCTATAACATATATGTGAAGATAATCATGTCATAATATTGTGACAAATGAAGGGTTTTGAGCTTCAGATAAAATGTCTCTTCGGATATTTTCTGCATCAGGTACATATAATCGTCCTCTAAACCACAAGATACCATATGCTAATATATGAAAATCTGAAACTTTTCCATCATCTATATCATTTTTTATCTTGGAACAATAATCATCTTCCTGTTGCCTTTGCTGAATTCTATTCAATAAAGTTGGCTGAAGTGTCAATGTTGCAAGTTTAGTCTCTACAAATCCTTGCGACACAACTTCAATACCCATTTTTTTGTAAATCTATCAATTCTGATTTTTTAGTTACAATCATACTCGGAACACTGGATGTCGACTTCGTACTTAATGCATCAACTACAACATTAACCTTACCGGGATGATAGTTTATAACACTATCAGAAGATTTACATAGCTTCGATAAGAAGTTCATTGTACATCATATGATGGTTATGGTCATTGAGTATGTAGTTGTGACACTTATTGACAGCAATTTTCATTAAATATGTCATTCATGAGCATTTTCATATGCATGCATGACATGTGATCATGGTTGAAAATCTTGCATGTGAAACATGATCTCAAAGTTAGGTTTCTTTATATATATTTTATTGACCACTACTAGGGCACCGAGACATGTGAGGCATGCATCGCGAGTGATACTTCCTAGGTGATTGCAAAGGTAGATAAGGGATGTGCCTTTGGTGATCACGGGAGGGTGGACCACTCGATTATGCCCTTATGATATTATGATTATTGGCACTGTCGGGTGGGAGACTTCTTGGGTGATCATAGGGGTAGTTAGGGAATGGGCCTCTAGTGGTCATGAGAGGATGGTTCACTTGCCGGTGTCGATTTCATATTGATCATTTGATTATTGATATTGATATTATGCAGAGCTCTATTCGGTGCATAGTAGGTGGGTCAAGGGCCCAATGAAATGAAAGATTTCAAATGAAATGATTTCGAGTCGACTTTGATGCATATTGGAATATGATGATTTTTTATCGTAACGTTTAAAGTAAATGACATAGTGGCATATATCATTATTATTCATATTCATGACATGCATGATTTTTGCTTACTTTGTAGGTGAGCTTGGAACTACATAGAGAGCACGGCTAGTTTGGAGCTCTTACGAGATTCTAGAGTTCAATGTACATGGATGACGACCTCTGGGGTTGGTAAATCTGTCAACTACCACAAGAAAAGTGTCGTACCTCTCGGACTTTGGCAAAGACGTAATGAAGTTCGTTAAGACACTATCATGACAATATGTATTCTTTCTTGTTGATCAATATTCCTAAATTATTTAATAATCTCCCTCTATAGAATTAAATATATCATTTCATGTGACCTTCATATATCTCTATGAAAGATGCGAACATGACATCAATTATTAAACTCTAGAACGCATGGAAATCATACAAAACATATGGGCATATAATTATCCTTTATCAAACCTCGCAACAATTACTATAATGTTCTATTTAATTTTTTTCAATAACAATAAAATCACAAATCATTCAATTATTGATTGGATAATTGAAAGTATTAAATTCTTTTACAATCATCAAAAAGTATACACATTGAATGTAAAAATATTGAAATTGATATTAAAACATCATTACCTATATCTGAGCAAACTAAAGATCTAGCATAGCATTAGAAGGTTACAAGAATTTATTATTGGATTGTAAAACATCACTCAGATTCTTGATGTATGAAGAAAAAGAGGAGGAATCATGAAATCTTGAATCATTTCAATGGTTTCTTAATTGATCTTCAGCTTTACTGTTTTCTTTTTTGCCCTAAACCAAGGTTGAATCTTCAAATGATTAATCTCTTGCACTTGCCTCTTGAATTTTCCCAAAAGAATGAGTTTAACTGCAAGATTTGATTTGCTGTCTACCATGATACTAGTCTTGCAATGTTGGATGATGTTTTGTATTTGTGGAGGCTGAAATTAGATTAAGAATTGCATCCAAAGTAGTTCCCATAAATAGTTGACCAAGATAAGGAAACCGCCTCCATCTGGCATATTTTATGCTATGGGTTTGTCTACTTGTACACTGGGAATGACACCTCGGTATACAGACTCCCTCACAAGAGGAAGCCCACATTTTTTTTATTTGTCGTATGCCCCCTCTTGTGAGGGGGTCTATACCCAATGTACAAGTAGAAAAACCCGCCATGTCATGCGATCATCTTCCGTGATTATTCATGTTGGTCCCCAGTTTTATCTTTTAAGTAGATTGAGTCTTTTTTTTATGTGCAATTTCAGCCATTCATCTTCTAGCTCATCCAATTGACTTCATGTGATCATCAATCTTCATTCTTTTGCTTGAATCAACTTTTAGATATTTTCAATTTAGTCCTAAACTTTAGAAATCTTCTTTTTTTTCCCACACATCTTTGGTTAATTTCAGTTTCTTTTGATTCAAAACCATCCGAATATGAATATATCCTACAAAAATTGATATTTAACTAAATTAAATAGTAATTTTATCAATTTGACTTCCAAACATTCACTTTTAGGGTCCATTTGATTGCAAAGATGGAATTTGGGTGGAAAGAAAACGAATTTCAGGGAATTGAATTGCCTAAAAATTATTTTCCTAAAAATTGTAAATTATTGTGTTTGATTGGTATAATTTTTCACGTGGAATTCGTTGAAATAAAAGTATTTTTTTTGTGTTCGTTTGACTTTGTTTTACATGAAAATTGTCAATTAAAGGGATAGATTTTACTAGTATTGGGGATGAAATTTGTTTCCATTGCCAAAACAAAAAAACAAAAAAACAAAATTTCAAGAAAATCATTTATTTTTTGCTGTTCGTTTGGCTTTATTTTACATGAAAATTGTCAAATAAAAATAATTTTTTACAACAATTCTTAGAATTTGTTCCCAATGCAAAAAAAAAAAAAAAAAAAAAAAAAAAAAAAAAAAAATTTTTAAAAAAAATATTAAAAATTTTTCCCCAAAAAAAAAAAAAAAAAAAAAAAAAAAAAAAAAATTGAAAAAAGAAAAAGAAGCTACAGTAGCCGGAAATTGGACCAATTCAAGGAAAAGGTGGAAATTGGCTTATGTGGCAAGAAATGTGGAAAATGAATTCTAGGAAAAAAAAAGGGCTATCAAACAATGGAAAAGTGGAAGATTGTATTGACTTTCAAAGTTCTATAAAAAATAAATGGCTATCAAACATAGCCTTAATGACCCAAATAGGTGTAAAAACTACAACTATTACAAAACTCAAAACTTGAACATTTGTTCGTCCAGAACAAAGTTAATAGCTTGACACATAAACAAATAAAAAATGATATAGTTAGATAGCTTGTTGTTTTGCCTCAAGTCTCGAAATCATTTGAATAACTCGTAAACTATTGTTTGACATAATTGAATCCATTTCGTCTTTAATTGCATATTTTCGAATGATACTATAACGAGAAGTCATAGCTTCTTTCTAGGTTTTAGGATCAGTTTCCACTTATAGAATAAAAGGTATTGTTCTAACAACATTCTTCTCATTTTTTTCTACAATGTAAGGTGAAATAAGTTGAGAATTATTTTGATCCGATCCAAATGTCTTTTCAATCCAAGTTCTTTTGCTTCTTCAAAACTCACTAGAATCATCAATATCTTTAGAAGATGTTTTATCTTGTGTTCCATTAGGGTTAGGAATCTCTTTATGAGTTTTCCTTAATTCATTATCCAAAGATAATGAATTTTTAAATAAATCTGTGTGTGATTCAATTATTCCATTGGTCTCCAAATTTAATAATCTATATGATTCGTTATTACTAGCCTATCTAACAAAGACACATTTGATGCCCCTTAGATTCAATTTGATTCTTTTAGAGTTCGTGTTCTTACAATATGCAAGATTCCCCACACTTTAAAGTAACCAGTGTTGGATTTTCTATATTTCACAATTCATAAAGAAAACCTTTGTGAATTTTAAAGGAATTTCCCATAAGTTAATGGAAATCGTAGCCACAATGCTATCTTGATTAATGGAGTTTACTTTGTCCTCTTTCTTATTTTGTTTTCGAAGTCGACGTTCTTTTGCAAAATGTTTGTGTTTTCACACACAAAACATTATCCCTTGGGCTTCTCGTTGTTAGAAAATTTTCTCTTGTTTGATTTGTTGAATAACTCGATATTTTCCATAACATTAACCTTTGAAGTGCCTTCATAAGAGTTTTCACTCTTATATCTTTCCCTCGATTCTTCCTCAATTTGAAGATGTTTCTGAATTTGTTCCAAAGAATGATCTTCGAAACTATGAAAAATCTTCTTTCGATATCCTTTTCAAATCCTCGGGAGTTTAAAAATTATTGGTCCCACGAGGAAGAATTCCAGAAGATATATCTTGACTGCTTAATATGTTGATAAGAACTTTCAATTCAAGCACTTGGGGAAGAATGAAAAATATTCTCAACAGATTTAAAATCGAAATACCTTAATATTAAAATTTCTTTGTAACTTCTTCGGCTTTATACGTTTACAGCTGCAAAATCTCTAATGTTATCGGATGCATTTACTCATTCACATTTCTTCAACTCTTTGATTTAGAATTTTAATGTAAAAGTGGGTTCATTTACATGATTCACGTCTCTGTTCTTCTTAGGTGCATTGTACTTTATCTTATTAATTGCATCTGGCTTAATATGTAATTTCACATATAAAGACTTGATAAACTATATAAATTCAAAATCCTTGTGGTTGTACCTTGACCCAGAGGGAATAAGCTGCATTTTTATTCCTTTTTATTTTACAGATTTGGTTTGACCTTTTGGGTTTGTGCCAATTGGGTCATAAATCAAACTGGGATTTGTGTTCAACGTAGTATTGTTATAAAAAAACTTGTGTTCCTGTACAATTTTATGATAAATAGGCAGTAAAAGTTTGATGTGATGGAAAATTGAAATGGGATTTTTTTATTTTTTTTAAGTATTGGTTCAGAAAAAAAAATTGAATAAATCCCAAGTCATTGGAGAGTGGGAGCCAAATTGGAGATCTTTGTCGATCATCAATTTTTTGTTTTTTCGTTCTTATTGGTTAAATGACCTAATGATAGTTTAATGGATCATAAAAAAAATTTCCTAGAGATTTCAGATTCACAAAAGAATGAAAACAAGAGTTGTTCGGTTAAGGGGTAATAGGCACAAAATGTTCCTACTTTTCAAGTTTATTGGAAAAAACGTCCTTACATTTCATTTTTTGGTATTTTCGCCCCTACCTTCCACCTTTTTTGCGCTTATATAGAGAGAGAGAGAGAGAGAGAGAGAGAGAGAGAGAGAGAATTAATTGCAATCATGATCCAAGTTTTTAAAAAATTACAAATTGCAAACCACGCTGCCACTTTATCACTAGCTTCACCACCACTTACGATGCTTCTTGCCACCGCGGAACACTTGGCTTCGACATACTCCGCCCAGTAAAATTGTTTTACTATAGATAGAATCCCAATTCTTAATAGAGGGTAAAGATAGAACTTACAACCCAATAAGGCAGTGACTGAATAGTTTGGCTGGTTGAAGAATGCTCAAGAACTTACAATCCAATAAGTTAGGGACTCCCCAATAGCATTTGCCACTCCAAGAATGGTCAACTGTTGATAGTTGAAGCCGAGAACTGATTTTAGTGAAGGAGAGTATAAGTACTCCCTGCTGCTATTTCTACCCAAACTGCAGTGCCTAAACGTACCCATGGTGTCCTACTCCCCATTTTCAAGGAGACTATTCTTTTGGAAAGATTATTTAACAGAAATTCTTCTTGTTACTTAACTTAACACTGAAGTAAAAGGTTTGCACATAAAAATTCTCTTGAAGGGTATAAACAGAAAGAAGAAAGTGTTCCTATACTTTTTGAAGAGAGTGTCCTAAATTTTTTGAAAATTTGGGATCATGGTTGCAATTAGTTCTCTGAATTTTATTTTCTTTTCTTTTTTGTTTTATTTGTATATGAGGGTAAAATTGTCAAAAATGGATGAAAAGGACGTTCGGCGTAAAGAAATATGAAAGATAGGGGTGAAAATATCAAAAAATGAAAGATAAGGACGTTTTGTGCCAATTAGGTCAAGAATAAGATGGTCATGTAACATTCTTCATTTTAAATTCTGTGACCCGTGTCAAAAGTCATGCAACCCCATCCAGTATTTTTTTCGTAAGATATTTTCTTGTTGCACTTCCCGTATGCCAACTATTGAAAGAATCAACTGCCAAGAAGATTTTCATTGAGAACAAGCCAGTATAATTCATCCTCTACGTGCTGGTTAATCTCGGCATCTGTTGAGAAAACTTCAATTCATCTTCTTAGCGCTTTTACCTTTTCAATTTTACGGCATCAGTATCTTCATTCATTAGTTTCGAAAGTGGTGCCAGGTTAGGATCAAGTATATAGAAATTCTCCAATGTCAAGAGAAAGAACTTCAACTTATCTTGCCACCTAGTGAAGTTTGTTCCATCAAATAGATCTAATCGAACAAGATCTTAATTCATAAGTTTGATTATTGACATGGTTGTCTCGCTTTTCGTAGAATAATTCAAAAGAGAATGGAGAAAAGAACAAAAGAAAAAAGAATCAAGAACACCAAAATATAGTTGTTGACACATAAAAATTCAGCACAAATCGAACAGCCCAAGGAGTAAAGCCCAATTGGAGGATCCCCAAATCAGATAGCCCAAAGAACGAAGTCCAATCGAACAAATCAAGGTGAAGGCCCAAATAAGGGGGCCCAAGAATGCGGTAACGCCATCGCCCAAGTTTGCAAGTCTCCCAGAATCTGAACGAATAGAGTGTCATACGGTCGCCCAGAGCTATTACTCTATTCTCGCCCAAACCTTCAAGTCGCCCAAGGTATCAACAAACATAACGCGTCGTGATTATCAAGAAATGCAGTTATCAAAGCAGTTGTTAAAGCAGCCCTATCACGTTCCACGATTCAAGAAATTCAATTGAAAGCGGTTGAACGATGAAAGGTAATGGCAGTAGTTAAAAGGCAGTTTTCATGACAAAATGGCCACTACGAAGAAAGTGGGTAGTTATAGGACGATCAAGCAGTTTTTAGAGTAGTTAATCACAAAGAGATCGTCTATGAAGTATAAAAGGGAGAAAGGACATAGAAGCAAAGGACCGAATCCAAAACTCTCGAATAGAGAATATGTAATTTTCATTTCCTTAGTTTTTAGACTTAAACACTTTTCTTTCTGTAACTCGTGTGCTTGCGCCCCTTGGAGGCACATTGTTTTTCATTTCCAATTGTAAAGTTCATCGCCAATAAAAGAACACCCCTTTTTGGGACTTTGTCTCAAGAGATTTGTCCCTTACACAATCGTCTGACCCTTTTTTAATTGTTAGCGACTAACCCGCGCGAAACAATTTGGCATGCCCAGTGGGACAGTGGTGTTAGGTGTTGAAAGTACAAAAGCGGAAACAATATGCCTCAGAGATCCGATAAGGAAGCAGCAAGTCAGGGAGGAATCCAGTCTGTGATCGAGCGATATGAGGAACAGCATGCCTCTCCACGAACAGATGGACAGAACCAGAGCAGTAACAGTCGTTACGAACCAATGACGGAGTTGAGTCCTCGAACCATGCGAGTATTACTTGGAGAACTCACGAAAGACGTCGTTGAACAGGATGCTATTGAATCAGGACGAATTACGTTCGATGATAAGAAAAAGATGGCAGTGGACGAGAATCCTTTCCCACAGCCACTTGGAGTAAACATGGTAACATCGGGATTCAAGAACAAGTTACCAAAATTCAAATTGGTCATAGATGATGGAGAAGAAGATCCTAGACCACATCCCAGCGTCTTTGAACGAATCAAAGGAAAAGAACGAAAAAAGGATGAAGACGTCCTGTGTGCAAGGTGTAAAAGGGAAGTAAATGGAAACACGGAGAAACCAGGGACATGGCAGCATCCTTATCGCCCTGCCTTCTTCCCAAACATTCAGCCTGGTAGAGGGCGAGGTACATCATTCTATAGAGGACCGCCTTTTGAAAAGCAGTTTAGACCAGCAGATACTGGAAGAATATTTAGGCCGCAACCTCGTCGGCCAAATGTATGGCATTCATTCCAGTACAGTGTAGGAAGGGCAATACCCTTCGATGAGATGACTAGGACCCAACAGAGGCGTTTCCAACGAAATTACGGACGGATGATGAGGCAACAACAAGGAATGCCACATCCTAAAGCTCCTAAATTACTCAAAGTAGCCAATCAAAACGTCCTCAAGGATAGTAAAGAAACCGGTACAGATGACTCAATGAAGGAACTGCCAGAAACCTCTTCTGGGAGATCAAAGTTTGAGAGGGACAAAAGGGATGAAGAAAATCCAGATCAGTCCCTTGCTATCCAATTCGGTACGTTGCCTCCTGTCGTGGCCAATAATTACCTACTGGCCAATGAATTTAAAAATAAGGAAAAGGAAGAAGAGAGGGAGGACAACGAAGGAGAAGCCTGCGTGTTGGTATGTGAAGAAGGCCAGACTTCTGGAGAGGCCTACAACGACGAGGAAGACGATGGGATGACGGACATTGAAGAAGAAATCGATCTAGAAGCAGAAAGGAAAAAGAGAAGAGTATCGCGCAATACTCTGTTTAAGCAACTACATCAAGAGGGAGTTTGCGAAGTAGACTTGTTGGGGGAGCCATCTGGGCGTCCTTTCGATTTCTACGTACTGTCCGGGACACCCAAAAGGAAGAAGAGAGTGCCTCGTTCTGAAAAGTATAGGTCACTTCCAAGAATAATGCTTCCTCCCACAGGTTGGATAACTGATGAGGAAGCATTAGAAAAAAGTAAGAAGGAAGTTCGGGAGATAGAGGATCAGCGTGACATACTACACGTCGACTTATCACAGGGGGATAATTCGACAGAAAACAAGCAAGAGGTAGAAATAGAGGCTGCCGAAAAGGTTATCTTTAAACGGCCAGCCATGAAATTGACTAAACACTTGAGGTCGTTATACGTTAAAGCTCTAGTTAACGGCGTCCCAGTGGCAAAAGTGCTTGTCGATAATGGAGCAGCTATAAACACTATTCCATCTAGGATGATGAGAAAGTTCGCAAAAACAGAGGGTGACATGATTCCTACAGAAGTCATCCTCACTAGTTTCAATGGAGGAGCAACTTCAGCTAAGGGAGTTATGTCATTAGACATAACTATAGGTACGACTACTAGGACCACTGTCTTCTTTGTAATAGATGGTCCTACTAGTTACAACGTGCTCCTAGGAAGAGATTGGATACACGGAAGTCGCTGTATATCCTCGTCGCTCCATCAATGCCTGATTTTTTGGAATGACAAAGGCGAAGCAGAGGTGGTACAGGCCGATCATAGGCCTTTTGTCGCAGAAGCAAACTCGATGGAAAAGTTCATGTACGAAGGAAACTATGGACATGTCAGAGTAGTACAAGACGGGGAAGAAACTCAGATTGTCACGCAAAGCGAAGAACCATTCTCAGTGGACGTACTCATTGAGATGTTCAAAGAGATGAGGCCAAATATAGTGGCCCTGGAAGAGCCAGTAATTGGCAAAAGAATAATTAAGGAGTATTGAATGGACTTTAAGTTACAAAAGCAAATGGCCGACATTCAGGCCTTCAAAGCCAGACTGATGGCTTTCAATAAGGAATGCAATGACAAAGCGAAGGAAGAGACTGCCCTAAAAGCGCTGAAGGACAAGTTGGCAGTATTCGAGTTAGAGCAAAACATTAGCCGAGAAGTCAACAAGGTGGACTGTTTGGAAGAGGAAGTACTTACAAAAGAACTGGACGACGAAGTGATGCGGATTGCCAAACCTGGATACGCTCAAGCACAAGACCCTCTGATCAAAGTAAATATTGGCAATGAAGGAGAAGATCACCCAACGTTCATCAGCCAGATGCTCGA
>NC_036238.1:19822162-19824881 GCF_002742605.1 Olea europaea var. sylvestris
AATTTAAACATAGCTACACCCAAAGATGAGTATCCAATGCCCACGGTGGATTCTTTAGTAGACTCGACTGCCGGACATGTCATATATTTTTTCATGGATGGGTATTCAGGATACAATTAAAATTATATAGCTGAAGAAGATATACACAAAACTGCTTTTAGATGCCCTGGGTCTCTAGGATGTTTTGAATGGGTGGTTATGCCTTTCGGCCTAAAAAATGTAGGAGCAACTTATCA
Organism: Olea europaea var. sylvestris; assembly: GCF_002742605.1. NCBI lineage: Eukaryota > Viridiplantae > Streptophyta > Magnoliopsida > Lamiales > Oleaceae > Olea > Olea europaea. The sequence goes on from NC_036238.1 coordinate 19,822,399, forward strand.
AAAGGCAATGAATTTAATCTTTCATGATATGATAGGCAAGTTTGTTGAGGTGTATGTAGACGACATAGTAGTCAAGTCCATTAAAGAAGAGGACCATTTCGAACAGTTAAGATGTTCAAGATGAATATCCAATGCCCACGGTGGATTCTTTAGTAGATTCAACCGCCGGACATATCATGTATTCTTTCATGGATGGGTATTCAGGATACAATCAAAATTATATAGCTGAAGAAGATATACACAAAACGGCTTTAAGATGCCCTGGGTCTCTAGGATGTTTTGAATGGGTGGTTATGCCTTTCGGCCTAAAAAATGTAGGGGCAACTTATCAAAGGGCAATGAATTTAATCTTTCATGATATGATAGGCAAGTTTGTTGAAGTGTATGTAGACTAAAGTCTTTTCGCCGCTATTAAAGCTCAAAAATCAGGACGAATTCGTCTGGAAAGAAGAACATCAAAAGGCTTTTGAAAGCCTGAAGACATATCTATCAAGTCCACCAGTGTTGGTGTCACCAATCCAAGGACGGCCAATGAAAGTGTATGTATCGGCTGAAAAAGAATCAATAGCTGGAATGGTCGCACATGAAGACCAATTTGGTGAAGAAAGGGCAGTTTACTATTTAAGTAGACGGTTAACGAAATGTGAATGTAATTACTCTGCTGTTGAAAAATTGTGTCTTGCACTATATTTCACATGTATAAAATTAAGGGCTTATTTACGGCCCGTAATCGTTTATTTAATTTCTAAAGTAAATTTAGTTAAGTATATGTTCTCGCGCCCTATTTTACACCAAAGGGTAGGCCTTTGGACACTAGCTTTATCAGAGTTCGAAATACAATATATACCTCAAAAGGCAGTAAAAAATCAGGCTTTGGCTAACTTTCTAGTCGATCATCCATGCCTTGACATGCCTGAAGAACTCGAACTAGAAATCAATTCGTTCGAGTTAAAACCTTGGGTGTTGTATTTCGATGGGTCAAAAACCTCTAAAGGTGCAGGAGTATGAGTAGCATTGATTAATCCTTTAGGGATTTGCTACAAGTTTGCATTCACCTTAGACAGAATGTGCACCAACAATCAGGCCGAATATGAAGCCTTGATTGTAGGCCTAGAGCTAATGATAGATATGGGAGTAAGAAATGTAATAGTTAGGGACGATTCTCAATTGGTGATACATCAATTGATCGGTGATTTTAAATGCCAAAGTGATTCCATTATAAGTCAATATGAGATCGCCCAAGAATTATTAGAGGAATTCGATCAAGTAGAACTTCAATGCGTTAATAGGATATATAACGACGTGGCAAATGAGTTAGCCCAAATGGCTTCAGGGTACTCAAAGGTCTTGAATTGGAGGTCTACTTGTGAGTATGGAACCATATTGCCCGTAATTCAAAGAAGGGCGAGAACAATTGAACTTCACTGTATACAAGATGGAGATGCAGTGGACTGGAGAACAGAGATTAAAGGGTTCCTTAAAGAACCTAATGGAGGGATTAGTAGGAAAACGAAGCTATGTTTGCTGAATTACACACTAATAGATGAAGAGTTGTTTAAGAAACGCTCTGATGGTGTATTACTAAAGTGTGTAAGTTTGCAAGAAGCCAAAACGATCATGGCTGAAGTGCACGAAGGGATATGTGGAGCTCATCAAGCTGACCAAAGGATGAGATGGTTAATTATTAGGAGTGGATATTTTTGGCCAAAGATGGAAGAACTATGCGTTCAGTATGCAAAAAGTTGTTTAGCATGTCAAAAGCATGGTCCAATACAAAGGGCGCCGGCACGAGAGATGGCACCGATTATTAAACCTTGGCCGTTCAAAGGTTGGGCGATAGATCTGATAGGGAAGATTTACCCTCCATCGTCCAAGCAACATACTTTTGTTATAGTTGCAACCGACTATTTCACCAAATGGGTAGAGGCGGTACCTTTGAAAGAGATCACCCAGAAGAATGTCATAGAGTTTATCCGTGATCATATTATTTATAGGTTTGGAATTCCACAAATTTTAATGGTAGATCACGGAACATCTTTGAATGGGGATCAAGTAAACAACTTTTTGAGCGAGTTTGGAATTAAATTAGTAAACTCCACACCATACTACGCTCAATCCAACGGACAAGCGGAATCTTCTAATAAGATTCTAAAAAATATCATCAGAAAGATGATAGATGAAAACGCCAGAAATTGGCACGAATGTTTGAGCAGGGCCTTATGGGCTTATAGAACATCACCTCGGTCAAGTACCAAAGTTATTCCTTTCCAAGTTGTTTATGGACAGGAAGCCGTCTTGCCTATGGAAATCAACGTGCAATCTATTCGAGTGTGCTTGCAACATAAGTTGAATGACGATGAGTATGCCGAATCACTAGTTCAAAATTTGTTGAGTTTAGACGAATTGAAGTTGGACGTCTTAGATAGGTTGCAAGTTCAAAAGCAAAGAATGGCTAAGTTTTATAATAAAAAAGTCATAGCCAA
>NC_036238.1:19825230-19828545 GCF_002742605.1 Olea europaea var. sylvestris
GATAATAAGATCAGAGCGAAATACGTTCGAATAAAGTTCTTTATTATCAAACGTTCATTACAAGAATACAAAAGATACAAATAATAGATGTACTACAAAATGCAACTAAAGTAAGATAATCTCCCGGTTGATCACTGAGTAAGCTTCACACCGCCTTCCTAAATGCATCGCTACAATGGTGGGATTGTCGAGTGAGAGGGTGTACTGGCCTCACCACCTTCCTAAATGTATCGCTGCAATGGCGAGCAAAGAGACTGAGAAGCACTCTCAGCAGGCAAGCTGAGAAGCACTCTCAGCAGGCAAGCTGAGAAGCACTCTCAGCAAGCAAAGTGGCCCACAAGCAGCCCAAAAATTGCCTTCCATCATTGACTCCTTGTGAAGAACAAAGAGACGATGGGAAGAACTTTGCAGGAAAGAACTTCGCTGCTGGCCAGAAAATATTTCCTATACCTCCCATACCAAAGGTGACATCAAGGTAAATAGTAAGGTGGGCGGACTAAACAGTCCATTTTTGGATCAGATTGATCGTCAGAATGCCAAGAAATGGCAGCAAATTGATTTCGAAGAAGAAAGTGAAGAGATGAAGATAGAAGATGAAAAATACGAAACATTTATAGGGGGCGAAGATGAAGAGGCAGAATATGAACAGCCACATTTCTGTCTAATAAACGGAATTAAATAGCCCAAAGTCTTGGAAAAAGTGGTGAAAATATCAAAAAGAAATGGACAAGATTCTTAGTGCAAAGCAGTTAAGTGCTTAAAGAATTGATGACTAAAAAATAAACGTCAAATAAATGCGCAAGAAGTTAATATTCATTAATGATGAACAAAGTTACAAAGGGAAAAATCGAATTACAAAAGAAAAAAGACATCGCATGTCTTAATTACAGTCTACCCCATATGGAACGAATTCGTTCCCTAAGTTTTTCCCAATCCTCGTTCTGTCGAGAGGAAGTGATGTTCAACTCAGCTGCGACATCATCATCATCAACTTCCAACTTCTTGTACTGCTCGACCAAGGACTTAGTTCGCTCAATTCCCTGGGAGGCGTTGCACTTCTTAGCAGCCATCCTCGCCCTGTAGTCATCCATTTTAGCTTGAAGTTCCCTCATTTGAGCAGCCAAGTTAACCATCAAAGAGTCTTCAATCATGACTTCGGAAGAGATTTCTTTCAACTCGTCCTCAGCCTTGTTAATCTCCATACGCAAAGACTCTTTCTCAGCTACGGCTCGAAGATATTGAGTACGTTTGGCCTTTAGTTCAGCATTCTTGGCCAGCATAGAAAGGACCTCGGAGTGGATAACCTTCAACGTCGCTTTAAAATCGGCAGAAAGATTGAGCGATGGAAGCGTCAGTGCTTGCTCCAACTTCGCACTCAAGTGCTCAAGTTCATCCTTGTGCCTGGTAGCACTAGCCCTTCCAATATCCATATCCATGAAGGATACGTACTCAAATATCGATTCCTTCAGGAACTTCAAGTCTTCCTCTGAAGAAGCAGCAGGACGATCAGATGGAGCAGGGCGAGACATCTGGACTTGCCCCTAGGAAGCGAACAAATCCTGGATAGAACGCACAATCCTGTCAACATCCTGCAAAGAAGATTGCCAATATTAAAAATCCTCACTACAACGAACAAGGTAGAAATAGAAATGAAGCAAAGACTACCTCGTCGACAATCGTAGAAGATGGCGGGCCCTCAGCCAAGCTTGCCACCAATAACTCATCCATTCGTGAGGACTTCTCCTTGTCCGAGCGAGAGGATGTTGCCACAACGGGCGGACTCATAGGAGTATCTGCAAAGTTCAAGAGCAACAAATCAGAAACCAATAGCACGAGCAAAGGTAAGACATCAAAAAACTGAATTACCTTCTGCTTCGATGTTTGGGGGGTTGACGCCCTGGGAAGAAGGTGGCTCATTCATGGGTTGTGATGAGGATTCTGGGACTGAAGATGTCTCTTTAAGCGTAGCCCCCTCATCAACCGGTTTGGATGAAGTAGCCTCAGCAGAAGATGATGGAGCAGGAGTTGTCGATGTCAAAGCCCTTAAAGGAGAGGCTGAACTTTTCTGAGAAATCCAAAAGATCATCAGCACACAGAAAAGTTTCAAGTGTGGAAAAGTATACTTGTAAGTAAACCAATTTAATTACCTTCCTCCTGACAATAAGAAGGGCATCATCATCATCATTGACATCATCCTCCAGAATGGGAGATGCTGAGGCTGGCCGTTTGCGGCTTGGAGCACTCTTGGCCGTAGTAGGCTTGGCAGGGAGGGAAGAAGATGGACGAGCAGATTGTTTAGTGCGACGAGAAGGAGAGGGGCTCCGAATAGACAAAGGAGTGACCAAAACAGGAGAAGGAGAAGAAATACTCGGTTGGTCTAATGAATGAAAGGCACGATTGGCCTCAGTCGCAAATAATCTGCACTTCACCGATGGCCAGAGTTGTTCAAAAAGAGGGTGAATGGCGTGGCTAGAATTAAAAGGGGCCAATGAAAAATGATTGGTTAAAAGGAGATTACGAGCATCTATAGCCTCTGCCTCCACTTTAGTAATGGTATGAAAACGGTCAACTAACTGGATCCAAATGAGCAGAGAGGTGCTCGCGCTATCTATAGTGGAAGGGGGATGTACGTAGTTTGTAGTCAAGAAAGGAGGAAAAGGAAAAAAGGTAGAGATTGAATCTAAAGAATAAAAGAAAGAAAAAATGCCCCTTCTGGGCTCCATAGCTAACCCGTAACAGCTAGCAGAAGGACAAGAAATGGATGGTGCACCAAGCGATGGAAAATAGGATCTCAACCACAGTTGAGTAAAGCAAAGAGGTCCACTGCCAGTAGGAGATGCGCCATTCTTCAATTGAGCTTGGAGAGAGGCCATGCCTCTATAAAGGGCAGCCAGAAACAAAGAACATAAATTCAAAGGCTTTCCACGCGCTCATTCGTGCGCTATAGATAAATAATTCAGAGAGGGCTTTATACATGGCTCGCACAAAATATATTTATAAAGTCAAACTAAAAGAAAGGCCACTCGCTCAGTATGGGTAGGCTCAGCACTCGAATGATTGTGGAGGGTCTACTGGCTTGAATAAGAGTCGGTATAGTTTTTACAAAACTTTGGGGCGCTACCAGAAACTAAGATACCTGGGAAAATGGTATCGCCCAAAGATGGTAGATTCACCAGGGCTCCAACATCCCTTAACGTAATAGACATGGGGCCAAGAGGGAAAATAAAGGTGTTATACTCAGGGGACCAAAAACTCAAAGCAATCGAAAAGAGTGCTGAATCAAAAGTAGGGGGCGAATAGAGACTTCTAACAAAT
>NC_036238.1:19828751-19870870 GCF_002742605.1 Olea europaea var. sylvestris
AATCTGAACGAATAGAGTGTCATACGGTCGTCCAGAGCTGTTACTCTATTCTCACCCAAACCTTCAAGTCGCCCAAGGTATCAACAAACATAACGCGTCGTGATTATCAAGAAATGCAATTATCAAAGCAGTTGTTAAAGCAGCCCTATCACGTTCCACGATTCAAGGAATTCAATTGAAAGCGGTTGAACGATGAAAGGTAATGACAGCAGTTAAAAGGCAGTTTTCATGACAAAATGGCCACTACGAAGAAAGTGGGTAGTTATAGGACGATTAAGCAGTTTTTAGAGTAGTTAATGACAAAGAGATCGTCTATGAAGTATAAAAGGAAGAAAGGACATAGAAGCAAAGGACCGAATCCAAAACTCTCGAATAGAGAATATGTAATTTTCATTTCCTTAATTTTTAGACTTAAACACTTTTCTTTTTGTAACTCGTGTGCTTGCGCCCCTTTGAGGCACATTGTTTTTCATTTCCAATTGTAAAGTTCATCGCCAATAAAAGAACACCCCTTTTTGGAACTTTGTCTCAAGAGGTTTGTCTCTTACACAATCGTCTGACCCTTTTTTAATTGTTAGCGACTAACCCGCGCGAAACAATAGTAAAAAGACTCAAAACACATATTCGTTGTTCTCAAACAATATTTGTCCTCTTTAGAATTAATTTGATTTTTAAAGGGACTCAGGAAAAATGGTTTGTAGGATTGAATCAAGCTTTATAGAAGAAAACACTTAAACACTAGTGTTTCTCTTTCAAAACTTGTAGAACACAAAAGAATTTGAATATGTTTTGAGAATTGTGATAATCTCTTGTTTTTATGGAATGAATTGTTGTATCTTATGCTGAGAAATGAAAAACTATCATTTTTTATAGTTTTTCATCAATATACTATGAAAAGGCTCCTCACATCTACGAAAAGTTGTGTTTTATTCATGAAAAACTGCTAAAAATAATTAAGAAAACCAGCCTCAGCGGCTGATCATCTAAACCATGCAATAACATGGTTAAACTATTTTGACTTCAGTTTGCTAAAAAAGTGGCCACGCGATCGCATAGTAGTTCTGCCCGTGTACTTGCATGGGCAAAAGAAATACCTCCAATTTGGCTCTCATCCATTCATTCACATTCAAGGCCCAATAATAATTTTGTATCTGTTTTGCCCCCATTATTTGCATATTTTCATTCCCATTTGTGGTCCTCACATCTGAAATTGTTGCATCATTCTGACCCCATTTAAGACCCAACAGTAACCAATAATAATTTAGAAGAATGGATACTTAAACTCAGCTGGATGATATGCCTTAAATCTTTTCACTTTTCACTTTTCACTTTTCACTTTTCACTTTATTCCTATTGGCTGGTTGATTCAAGTCAATTCTATTATTCAGTAACATTATGAATTCAGACATCACCATTCCAGATGATGATGACGTCCACACTAGAAAAAGTTAGGAATTGAAAAATTATTGAAAGTACATCAAAGAAACTAACAAACTAGAAAAATGCACGACTGGTAAGGTTATATATTAATTTCCGTGTTCAGACTTGAGAATGTTGTTTGGATCAAACTTGTTGATGTTATTTTATTTTCAACCAATGGAGAGAGACAGACGGATGATGAATTTGCATATAAAAAGCTGCGAGTTTCCCATCTCTCTGTGTTTCTGAAAGTTCTGCACTGACAAGTTTGAAGGTAAGAAGAACAAAAATTACAATTAATTACTAACTTTCAATAAAGTTTTTGATTAATAATTGGACGTAAAATACCTGCTTCAGGGATTGCTCTATTTTTAAGTTTTCTATGTGGATTTTGAAGTTTTTTCCCTTTAATTAATGCTATGCAGGAAGTGAGGGTGATTCGTTTAATTCAGAAATGACGACTTTTGTACGAATTAAGGGTAACTAGTTGATGTTTTACTCTTTTTATCTATGTTTCTTATTAGAATAATGTTATTTGCAGTCATTCAGTACCGCACTTGCCGTACATGAAATGTATGTGGCGATTAGTGATTATATACATGTGACAAGAAAAAACTACCACATTAATACAACAAATCACAAACCGTCGTGTAGGATGCCGTGTAGGGCGTCTAGCAACTATGAATAACATTACATTTCTTGTTAAATACATTGTAAATTTTATAGAATATTTTATATTTCCACATAGAATATTATTTTATTATTCAAGATTATTTTCCTCATAATTAGCTGATCCTCCCTGATTCATTTCCTTATAAATTATCTTATTACTCCATGTAGATGTTAGGCTGTAAGTATAAAAGGGAGTCTCTTTTACAATTTTTTTTCCTGCACTGGTGTTAGCATATCCTAGAATCCTATAGATTTTCATAACGTCTTTCTCCCATAAACGCTCTTCAAGACTTTTTGTCAATCCAAACAATCAAATATTTGATAGTTGAGGCCCAAAATGTCCAACAATACTTTTGCTACCAATCTCACTCGTCCTATCTGTTAGCCCAACTCTACCGAATTCTCTACAAAGCATATAGCAATATGCGAGACGATTGAAGGCATCAAATGTACGCATAAAATGAATGCAAACTACTCCTTCATCCATGTTGGCCACAAGCTGTCAAGAAACACGTAAAGCGTGACGCTTATAATGGAATCAGTTATCAATAAGCCAACGAGGAGCGGCCATCTATTATTCATCTACAACAACTAAATTACCCCAAAATTTTAGAGGAAAATTTATAAATACCCCCTCATTTGAAAAAGAATGCATGCAGTTAAAATATTTCCCACCCAAATAACCGTTTCATCTCTAGCTCCAGTTTGAACATCAAAATTAGTGAGATTTGGAGGTGAAAACCGTAACTAGGTGAGAGGATTTGTTAATCTGATTTCTATCATCGACAAATTGGCAACATCTGTGAGAAATCACAAGCTATTTCCTTAGTCTTAGGTAGCCTTTGATTCAGACGGGCATTATCTTTCTCAAGCCAAATGTGCTTTGGATCTCCTCTCGAGAGCTACACGAATAGCAAGACTAAACTAGTCCTCTTGAGCCTAATGTCAAGCTCCTTGCAATAAATAGTGAACCTCTATTGAATATGACTTTTGCAATCAGTTGGTTGGAAGCGTTATCTATCTCACGTTCACTTGCCCTGACCTTACTTATGTTATACATCTTATTAGTAGATTTATGAGTGATCCTAGCTCTATTCACTAAGTTGTTGTTCTTCAGAATCTTCACTATGTCAAATGGACATTGTTCCATGGCCTTTACTGTTCTTCATCCACATTACTTGATTTACGGGCTTATGTTGATTCTGATTGGACTGGTGATCCTTATCAGTATTTTTCGATGGGCTATTGCATTATCCTAAGTTCTCTTATCTCCTGAAAAGAGTAAGAAACAATCTGTTGTTGTCCACTCGACCATCAAAGTCGATTATCCTACATTAGCTGGCACTATTTTTGAGCCCATCTGTCTTCAATGAATCCTTTCTGATATGGACGCTTCCCAGCTCACTAGCATTCGTCTCTATTGTGTCAATGAGAATACCATTCGGATTGTCCACCATAATGTATTTCAGACATGTAGAGATTGATTATCACTTTGCTCGTCTTCATCTTTTTGCGATGCTCTACAGTTACAATCTATCTCATTTCCAAATTTCAGTTAGTCGTCTTCATGTCACCTCGAGTTTGAAGGGGTTTTTTGTTGGAAACAATAGGGGTTTGGAGAAGAGATAAAAAGGAATAACAAAATTACAGCAACAAGATGGAAAATCAAAAAGTTGTCAAGAACAAATTCGAAGGTTCGAACGCGGGATCGCTGTCCTCAAATGATATTTGCCTCCTCTCAGGATTGAAAGAGATGCTCAAGGGTTTTGGCAAATGGTTTGTGGGATTATATCAAGCCTTGTAAATGATTTAACACTAAAGTATAAGTGCAGTCCTCCAAAACTTTAATAATACAAAAATATTGAATATGAATTTAAATCAATAGTTTGATTCAATGTGGAATGATATGTGAATCTCAAGATGTTTTTCAATGTTTCTAATGTTTTTGTATTGATCATTCATCACCTATTTATAGGTCTCAATCAATACATCACGAATTGGTGCCAAAACAAGATGAGAAGTAACAACTTTTAATCTAAAACGGTCCCCAAGTTCCAAATTGAAAAACTAGCCAACAGCTATTTGTTAACACTATGCGTACGCACAGTATAAACCTTGCGTATGCATAGTAGAAACAAATTTGATTCTGTTTTAGCCAAAACACATCTCGTGTAAACACAAAATTAAGCATGTGTGTACGTATAGGTAAAAAATCAAAATTTTCATTTTTCAATTTCTTTTGATTCTACCAATTCCCCAATTGAATCCAACAATTAGTCCATTATTATTCCATTGATTTTGAACAAATATTCAACATTGTTAAATGTGGAAATTACATATAGGCCTACTTTAAAAGATCTAAATTCTAAAACAAGATGTAATGTTTATTTATACAAAAATCAGATAATTTAAATATTATAAATTAATCTAGATAAATACATCCTACCATATATTTCCCTCCATTCAAACCCTACATTGAAGTTTCTCTCTCCTTGCTCCTCTTCATTCTCTCTTCAGCATTGTGCACCGTCGTCCTCTCCTCTCCTTTTTTCTCTCAGTCTTCACCATCCATCTCTCTACTCTCAAATCGTCGCTGTCGCCGTCGTTGTTGCTATAGCAACCCGAATCTGCAGTGATGACACAGTGCAAGCAGCAAAGCGCGCGGGCAGTGGTGTTTGAAGGCGGATTGGTGTTGATGGTGGTGGCGCCGCACGGAGGTAGCTATGGGATTTGTGTTTATTTCATGGCAGCAAGGCGCGCGGGGATGGTGTTTGAAGGCGGATTGGTGTTGATGGTGGTGGCCCCGCACAGAGGTAGCTATGGGATTTGTGTTTATTTCATGGCAGCAAGGCGCGCGGGGATGGTGTTTGAAGGCGGATTGGTGTTGATGGTGGTGGCCCCGCACAGAGGTAGCTATGGGATTTGTGTTTATTTCATGGCAGCAAGGCGCGAGGGGGATGATGTTTGAAGGCGGACTAGTGTTGATGGTGGTGGCACCACATGGAGATAGCTATTGGATTTGTGTTTATTTCATGGCAGTAAGGCATGTAAGCGAAGCTATTGATGTGATGGTGAGGTGGTGATTCTATAGGCGGTGGTGCAGGGAGTGATGGTGTGGCGGTGATTTAAGGTATGGTGTATGAGCGGCAGAGGTGGTGGTTATAGTGGATTGGGGTTAGGTACAGCGTGGCGACGTGGTGGTTTGTGGCAGCGATGGTTGTGGTGGGGTGGGGTTAGGGTAGGGCAAGATAGGGTGAGATGGTGAAGTGGTTCGTGATCAATATTTGAACGATTGTGACCAACAAATTGACTAATTTGTAATCAATAAGTAATATGTGACCTACAAAATATGTGATTAATGAAATATGTGACCAGTAAAATATGTGATCAATAAATTGTGACCTGTAATTGTGACTATAAAAATAATTTGTGACATATGAAAATTTTGATTTGTGAGTCTGTAATCGAAAAATAATACGTGACTATTTAAAACGTCAATTTGTGACCAAAGTACATAAATATGTGATTTAATATATTTAATTAATAAAATATATGATTAATTAATTAAATAATAAATTTAATTTAATAAATATCTGATTTTTGAAATTTGAAACTTTTATTCTTAGTTTTGAAATGATAGATACATATCTTCTTATCTATGAAATTTTCCCTTGTTAAATATATTGTAATTGATATAGAATATTTTATATTTGTAATAGAAAATTCTAAATTTGACATAGAATATTAGACGTCCTTTTCTAAATATGAAAAGGGAGTCTCTTTTACACTGTGAATACAGACACATTTCATTCTCTTATATTTTCTTCCTATTTGTTCGAATCAAATTGAATTGGTGATGGATTTATATGGTGAAATGTTTTGCTTGCTGTATAATGGCAGTTTTGAAATGGGCTGATATATTGGCTGCGTACACAATGTTTGCGATGCAAACATACTTAACAGATGTATGGAAACTAAGTTTTACTCATGCTAATGGAATTTTGAACATTTGGAATGGAGTTACTAAGGTATTGCCGATTGGGTTTCTCTACCTCGTCGACACGTTTCTGGGACACTTCTTAATGCTCCTGCTGTCTAGTCTAGCTTACAGTGTGGTTAGTTAATTCTTCTATCTTCTCAACTTTGTTGGTTCAATCCTATTGTCCGATCTGTTTGGGGATATTGGAGGTAATTTTTGAGTCAACATAGAATTTAAGAGATTAATACTTCAGGCATCTTTGAGCTTATAGCCTGTTCTCTCTCCCCTGTATTGTTATTTTGGTCTTAGATTCGGGAAGAGAGATATAAGTACGTTCAAGTTCTGTGGTTGGATGCATGTTTTTCGAGCCTTGGAATTGGAACTTTAACAGAAATTGTGTCTTCCATGGTTTGATTTCTAGACTTCGATATCCCCACCGATTGTGTAAATAACTAATAGGTGATAGAAATCGAAAGAGATGGGAAATGTTAGATCTATGCTTCTTCGAGCTGTAATATACATAAACTGCAATCATGGTAGTATAAATCAAGAATAACTAATGCCTCCGTATATGTGAGATTTAAATTTCAGAATATATTGAATAAAAAACCCCTTTATCTAGAGAAGGAATTTAGTGGACAGATTAATAACATCAATCGTGCTACTTTTGCCCTGTACAAGTACAGGTTAAGTGGGCCTTACTTTTGTTGAAGCTTTTTATTTCATGATTAATGTTTGGGGTACATAATGAACACCATAATGATATTCTTAATGCCCAAGTAGAATAATCTTTATTTCATGGATCGAGTTAGGGAAATATAATGGTTGACATACGAAGACACACCCCTTGGGGGTCAACATTATTTAATTCACGTGGAGTCCGTGCACTTTGTGAGGGTCGGTCACATCGGGTGTCAAACATTTTCGGACAAAGTGACATTTTCCTTATTTCATTAGAATACCGTTGTTCGACTCTCGAAAAGCGTCGGAAGAAGTTTTTGAACAAAACAAGTTAAAGTCATACTGGTTGGGTTGATCCAACCAAAAAATGCCTTCTTCCTCTTCTCCTCTACTATAATTAGAACGGAATAACATGGCCCAGCAATTTAACTCTTTATGCTCAAAACATTTAGGGCTATTTGGTTTGTGTTTCAATTTTCAATTTTGAGTTTTGATTTCAATTTCAATTTTCTGTTTTAAATTTGCTAAAAATGCAATTACTTTTTCATTTTGAAAAATTATTTCTCAGAATAGAAAATTAGAAAATGAGTTTGACTCGGAACTTTGAAAAATTATGTTATTACAATTTATTCTATGAAATTTGATTATTTAGTAAAGATTGAACAATCCTATGTTAATAAATTATCAAGCGCTTGTTTGGCGCTAATTTTGCAAAGGATTTTTATGACTGTTAACTTGAAAGTAGGTTCCACCTGTAAATAAAGACATAAAAAAAGACGACTGACTGTGTTAAGTAACAGTCAAAAAATGATTTTTTGGCTTGAAAAATCAAGACCAAACAAGATGCAAATAATATATACATTTTAAAGTTAGCAAATCTTACAATTATTTTCTTCCTACAAAAGTAAATAAATAAAAATTAATCACGTGCATTGAGAATTTTATTTTTTTTGTTCATTTATAAATATTTTTTAAACGTTTTATATAAAAGATCATTAAGAATTTGAACATTTTTTTTTTATAATTTTTATTTTTCTAAAAATTTTTATAATTTAATTTCTTCGGAATTTTTGTTTTTCATTTTTGAGAAATTTACTTTTTAGAATTTTATATTTTATTTTTTAGAATTTATCAATTTTATATTTTTAATTTATTTTTTCTTGAATTTTACTTTTTAAAATTTTATACATTAGAATTTTATATTCTTATTTTTCAAAATTCTTTTTAAACGCTTATTTTTAAAGTTTCGAGTGTTTTCAGAATTTTCTGAAAATATTAAGAACGATAAAAATGTGTTTTGAGTTTTATCTCACAGGTTTATCCACACCAGACACGTTTTCATTGTTTTACAAAATTAAAAATTGAAAACAGCTTGAATATAACAAACCAAACGCACCCTTAATAACTGTCCGTGTTAAAAGTTTCTGAAACGGTGATGCTTGTGTTCAGTAATTTCCTTGTATACCTGAAGTGAAGTTCTCAAGTTTTCTGAACTCCAACTTTTTCCAGGGTATGGGGTTTCTTTACATGTCAACACCGCCAGTCCTCGCCAGTTCCATGGGCACCTGCAAAGACTACGAACCAAATTGTATATGCGGCACTCAAAAAGTTTTGTTCTACACGGCCTTGGCATTGTTAGCTGTAGGAATAGCTGGTCACAGCGTCTCTCTGTATCCTTTCTTTGTTAAACAGAGAACGAACTTTGACATTGATGACGGCAATAAAATTTATTTTCAGATATTAGGCATGGTTATGGTGACCACTGTGCCACCAATAATTGGATCTATTGTTCTACCTCACATTAAACAATGGACAATCCAAATTGGAATTCCGGCAATCTGTACTGCTGCTGCGACACTTCTATTCTTGAGCGGTTCGTGTTCATACATTAAGCCTGAACCACAGGGGAGTCCATTGACAAATGTTTGCAGAGTCTTTGTGGCCTCTACTTTTAAGATATCCCAACAATTTCCTCTTGATGATAAAGAACTTTATAGGAAAGATGGCCCTGAGCATCAGTCATTTTCCCACACTCGTGTTCTCAGGTTTTCACTTGTCTGTTTCCTTTACATTAGGCGCATTTGAAACAAATAATTTGTTTATAACGAGAAATGTCAGAAGAACTAGTTAACCTTATCTTTTCCGAAATTGATTCTTGTTCTCTTGTTTGCTTTAACACAGGGGCTTAGAGAAGGCTGCCATCATATTGCGGGATAGAAGTCTGGAAGAACAAGAAAAGAATAGGTGGAGGCTTTGCACAGTTGCAGAAGTAGAAGAAGCAAAAATTGTTGTTCGGATGGTTCCAATGTGGATGACATTCATAGTTTGTGGGATCGTATCTTCTATGGGAAACACGTACTTCCTGGAACAAGCAAATCACTTGGATCGCAAGCTTGGAAAATGGACACTTCCTCTTCCTGTGTTTCTTCTGCTGTTTAACGGTGCGAAAACACTGTTTTCCATATCCTACTCCCGTTTGGCGAGATGCTTTGCTGGATATAAAAAGTATGCACCTTCCGTTGGAATTGCAGTGGCTATGGTATTATCAGTACTGTGTTGCATAACTTCTGCCAAAATAGAGATTCGACGGCTGAAAGTGATTAGAAGACACGATTTACTCGACAAGTCTGAGGACGATATCCCAATGAGTATATTTTGGCTCCTTTACCAGTTTTTCCTTCTTGCTGGCCTAGACACGTTTTTCAAGAAGAGCTCGATTGCTTTCTTCAAGGATCAGGCTCCCAAATCAATGATAAATTACCTCCGACACTGGAGTGAAGCGGTATCTGGTCTAGGATTCATAGGGGGTGTGCTTTCGGTTTATGTGGTTGGTAACATTAGTGAGAAGGGTGGTAGACAAAACTGGTTCCAGTATACGTTGAACAAGAGTCGACTAGATCGATATTACTGGGTGCTTGCAGCCTTGAGTTCAGTAAATATGCTTGTGTTTATTTTAATTGCTTACATTTACAGATACAAGGAGCTGGAGCCAGAACCAGAACCAGAACCAGAACCAGAAAGAAATAGTGAATTGCCGAAGATTCTGATCGAAGAGAGGCTGAGTAAATGGCCCGAAGCTCTTGTTGCCGTGGTGGTTAGGCTTTTTCTGAAATTGTAGTATGAACATTCCACTTATGCAAATTGTATTTGTTCTTTTTGTGTGCACTGAGGGTCTGGAAGAGTTTGTACACAGTATTAAATAAAAGTCATTAAATGGAGAATTGTTGCAGATGGTTCTGTAATTTCATTGATGATCTTTTAATTGTATAATATAGCAGCTCTACTTTCAAAAATATTTGGATTGAGGCATAATTGCGGATGATATGCCTCCTCGAGATAGCCTTTCCATTGGTAGTATCAATCTTGTTACAAAGAAAACAAAGTTTCATAGTGTGGCTGTGGCTAGGTCAATGGCTTTGAAAGTTGATACAAAGAAGAAATACGAGAGTCAAATCTCACCGATTTGAACTTCGTACTTGCCAATAGAAGAAATGTTGCCCTACATTCACACCAAAATACAATGGCTATGTGCTTGTGGGAAACTTGAACACTAGACTTACACATTAATAGGTGATAAAGACGATGTCATAATACACCGAAAAATTTCAGCGAAAAAGGCACTTCAAATTTCAATTGGAGAACTCTAGAATTCGATGCAGATTTTTAGAGTGAAAGATTATAAGATTTTTCTTCCTTTAGCTTCTCTAACCTTTGATTGTTGTGAATGGCCCTTTTGTTGGGAATTTAATTAATCATGCGTAACGAAAAATAAAATAATTTCAATTCTCACCAAAAATTTATTTTGTATTTAAATAGAAATTGTTATAGGAATTATACCCTTTTGTAGATTCTGCAAACTCCTTTGCTGATCTTATAACATGAAAAATTGTCTAGCCTCCAACAAAAATACACATAAGAAACAAGATTTGGAGATCTAGGATTTTCTTTTCTTATGCTATCAAAAATAATTATGTTCTCTCTAGATTTTTCAAAGCCTAACAGCCTAATATATGTCCAAGTGGACTTGGTCTGTCTCTTAAATTAATCCGGTCCAATATATAATTAATCCAACTAATTAAATTTGGTCCATGAATTAATTAATCCAACTAATTAATTCGGACATATTAACAAGCAATACAATTAATTAATTGTCCAACACTTGTCAATTAATTAATTGGTAAATCACATTCTTCTAGTTCTCCTTTTGTATGTAACCCATTGATTCTCAATCACGATGCCTAACAACGTAATTAATATTTTGATATAATCAAAATCGATAAATTAAAATATCATTTTTTAATTTATCACCAATTCACGTCCATTATTCCAAATTGACATCTTGTAATGTGTCAGGCAATACATATAACGGAAAATGTCACGTGGTATGGCAAAACCAAACTTGTTCATTTATTGTGAAACTATAATCACTTTGTCAATATGACCCGATCAATCTCGAGATATGGATATGTGTCAATCTCAATTATCGATCATATCTTTCATTATACTATTAAGAAAATATAAGTAGAAAACTCATTTTCGATTTATGAGTACGCATTGGTCAAGGATTTTGTTTTCAACTTAATGAATGAAATGCAGATCATAACCTCTTACTATCTAAGAGTGACGAATCATCTATTGATCATTCACAATCTTCATATGATTCTTAACATACTTTAACGATGTCACATTAACGACCCTTGGTAGAGCAACATCCAACATTATTAAAGTATGTTTGTTCATGTTGACACATAAAAATTCAGCCCAAATCGAACAGTCCAAGGAGTGAAGCCCAATTGAAGGATCCCCAAATCAGATAGCCCAAAGAATGAAGCCCAATCAAACAAATCAAGATGAAGGCCCAAACAGGGAGGCCCAAAAACGCGGTAACGCCATCGCCCAAGTTTACAAGTCGCCCAGAATCTGAGCAAATGGAGTGTCATACAGTCGCCCAGAGCTGTTACTCTATTCTCGCCCAAACCTTCAAGTCGCCCAAGGTCTTAACAAATATAAAGCGTCGTGGTTATCAAGAAGTGCAGTTATCAAAGCAGTTATTAAAGCAGCCCTATCACGTTCCACGATTCAAGGAATTCAATCGAAAGAGGTTGAACGATAAAGAGTAACGGCAGCAGTTAAAAAAAGCAGTTTTTATGACAAGTTGGTCATTATGAGGAAAGTGGGCAGTTATAGGACAATCAAGCAGTTTTTAGGGTGGTTGATCACAAAGAGATTGTCCACGAAGTATAAAAGGGAGAAAGGACATAGAAACAAAGGACCGAATCCAAAACTCTCGAACAGAGAATATGTAATTTTAATTTCCTTAGTTTTTAGACTTAAACACTTTTCTTTCAGTAACTCGTGTGCTTGCGCCCCTTGGAGGCACTTTATTTTTCGTTTCCAATTGTAAAGTCATCGCCAATAAAAGAACACCCCTTTTTGGGACTTTGTCTCAAGAGGTTTTGTCCCTTACACAATCGTCTGATCCTTTTTAATTGTTAGCGAATAACCTGCGCAAAACAATTTTGGCACACCCGGTGGGACAGTGGTGTTAGGTGTTGAAAGTACAAAAGGTGAAACAATATGCCTCAGAGATCCGATAAGGAAGCAGCAAGTCAGGGAGGAATCCAGTCTGTGATCGAGCGATATGAGGAGCAGCATGCCTCTTCACGAACAGATGGACAGAATCAGAGCAGTAACAGTCGTTACGAACCAATGACGGAGTTGAGTCCTCGAACCATGCGTGCATTACTTGGAGATCTCACGCAAGACGTCGTTGAACAGGTAAATCTTCGAAGTATTCATAATATGAAAAGATTTACGCAAAATGGGAATGTACACTATGACAACATGGCCAAACAACTAAAGACGTTGAACGAAACAATGAATAAGTTAGTATGCCAAATATGTCAACCGGCTATACCTCTTACAAACCACTTTCAAACTAGGACAATTGTAGGACATAATCCCTCGGTCCTAAATCCGAATCAAGGGGTAGAACCGCTTTCTGGTCCCTCTACTTCAAACCAAGGGGGTACTACAGTGCCAAATCAGAACAATGGTAGTAGTATGCCTAACTTGGGGGTAAACCAAACAGAAGAGATAATGTTCTAAACAATGGACAGAATATTCCACGTGTTAATGAGGGAATAGATATTCAGGCTAATGGTAATGGCCCTAATCATGGTAATTTTGTTGCCAATCAAGGACCAAACATCAGGCCTCATGTAAATCAACCGGTTAAACAACCTGTAGGAATTTCATATGACCCCAACGTCATGTTGAGGAACCAGATTATGGAAATCGTACAGGATCAGATGGCTTTTGGGGTGCGTCCCGTCATTAGGCCGACGTACACAAAGCCATATCCTGATTGGATAGACCAAGCATATCCATGGCCTAGAGGGTACAAAGTGCTAGAATTCTCACTGTTTACCGGTTTAGGAGAGATGTCTACTCTAGAACACATAGGGCGATTCACATTGCAAAGTGGTGATGTAACTGATTACCATAAAATGAGACTTTTCCCTAGTTCGTTAACAGGAGTAGCTTTCTCCTGGTTCATCAACTTGCCAGCGAACTCTGTTCAAACATGGCAACAATTGGAACAGTTGTTTCACGCTCAGTTTTATAAAACTGAGTCTGAAGTCACTTTGGCTGATTTGGCGAACGTACGTCAAATGCCAAACGAATGGGCAGAAAGTTTTCTCCAAAGGTTCGAGACAGCAAGAAGCAAATGTTTTGTACCTCTGCCCGAAAAAGAATTTGTCAAAATTGCTCAAGGCTGCTTGAGCTTTGATTTAAAAAAGAAGTTCCAGGACAAGGAATTTCCTGACCTTTTCCAGTTGAGTGCGAATGTGATTAGGTATGAGCGACTGATAAGAGAGGAAGAACAAATGAAAAATTCTAGTAAAGGGACTTATTACAAAGACCAAAATTTTGATGTTCATACCATCGACGACGAGTCATACGATCAGGCCGAAATGTGTTTGACCGAATTGGTCAAAGGAGATACATATACTTGTCCTATATTGGTCAAGCCTAGACCATCGGGCAAAGATGAGCCCATAAAAGATGGAAACATAAAGGCTAGAACGTTCTCGTTCGACGTAACCAAAGCTGACCTTATATTTGATAAATTATATAGGGATAAGCAGATAAAATTGAGCGATAAGCACAAATTGCCAAACCTTGAACAAATTAAGGGTAAAAAATATTGTAAGTGGCATAATGCATGGTCACATTTGACTAACAATTGCTTGGTTTTCCGCTATGCATTGCAGGATGCCATTGAATCAGGACGAATTACGTTCGATGATAAGAAAAAGATGGCAGTGGATGAAAATCCTTTCCCACAGCCACTTGGAGTAAACATGGTGACATCTGGATTCAAAAACAAGTTGTCAAAATTCAAGTTGGTCGTAGATGATGGAGAAGAAGATCCTAGACCACATCCTAGCGTCTTTGAACGAATCAAGGGGAAAGAATCAAAAAAGGACGAAGACGTCCTGTGTGCAAGGTGTAAAAGAGAAGTGAATGGAAATACGGAGAAACCAGGGACATGGCAGCATCCTTATCGCCCTACCTTCTTCCCAAACACTCAGCCTGGTAGAGGGCTAGGTACATCATTCTATAGAGGACTGCCTTTTGAGAGGCAGTTCAGGCCAGCAGATAATGGAAGAACATTCAGGCCGCAACCTCGCCGGCCAAATGTATGGCATTCATTCCAGTATAATGCAGGAAGGGCAATACCCTTCGATGAGATGACTAGGACCCAACAAAGGCGTTTCCAACGAAACTACGGACGGATGATGAGGCAGCAACAGGGAGTGCTACATCCTAAAGTGCCTAAACTACTCAAGGTAGTCAATCAAAATGTCCTCAAAGGTAGTAAAGAGACCGGTACAAATGAATCAATGAAGGAACTGCCAGAAACCTCTTCTGGGAGATCAAAGTTTGAGCGGGACAGAAGGGATGGAGAAGATCAAGATCAGCCCCTTACCATTCAGTTTGGTACGTTACCTCCTGTCGTGGCCAATAATTACTTACTGGCCAATGAATTCAAGAATAAAGAAAAGGAAGAAGAGAGGGAGGACAACGAAGGGAAAGCTTGCGTCTTGGTATGTGAAGAAGGCCAGACTTCTAGAGAGGCCTACAACGACGAGGAGGACGATGGGATGACAGACATTGAAGAAGAAATCGACCTAGAAGCAGAAAGAAGAAAAAGAGGAGTATAGCGCAATACTCTGTTTAAGCAATTACATCAAGATGGAGTTTGCGAAGTAGACTTGTTGGGGGAACCATCTGGGCATCCTTTCGATTTCTACGTACTGTACGGGACACCCAAAAGGAAGAAGAGAGTGCCTCGCTCTGAAAAGTATGGGTCACCTCCAAGAATAATGCCCCCTCCAACAGGTTGGGTAACTGATGAGGAAGCATTAGAAAGAACTAGGAAGGAAGTTTAGGAGGCAGAGGATCAGCGTGATATACTGCCCGTCGACTTATCACAGGGGGATAATTCGACAGAAAACAAGCAGGAAGTGGAAATAGAGGCTGCCGAAAAGGTTATTTTTAAACGGCCAGCCATGAAGTTGACTAAACACTTGAGGCCATTGTACGTTAAAGCTCTAGTTAACGGCGTCCCAGTGGCAAAAGTGCTTGTCGACAATGGAGCAGCTATAAACATCATTCCATCTAGGATGATGAGGAAGTTCGCGAAGACAGAGGGTGACATGATTCCTACAGAAGTCATCCTCACTAGCTTCAATGGAGGAGCAACTTCGGCTAAGGGAGTTATGCTATTGGACATAACTATAGGGACAACTACTAGGACCACTGTTTTCTTTGTAATAGACGGTCCTACTAGTTACAACGTGCTAGTAGGAAGAGATTGGATACACGGAAGTCGCTGTATACCCTCATCGCTCCATCAATGCCTGATCTTTTGGAATGACAAAGGCGAAGCTGAGGTGGTACAGGCCGATCATAGGCCTTTTGTCGCAGAAGCAAACTCGGTGGAAAAGTTCATGTACGAAGGAAACTATGGACCTGTCAAGGTAGTACAAGACGGGGAAAAAACTCAGGTTGTCGCGCAAAGGGAAGAACCGTTCTCAATGGACGCACTCACTGAGATGTTCAAACAGATGAGGCCAAATATAGTGGCCCTGGAAGAGCCAGTGATTGGCAAAAGAATAATCAAGGAATCTTGAATGGATTTGAGTTACGAAAGCAAATGGCCGACATTCAGGCCTTCAAAGCCAGACTGATGGCTTTCAATAAGGAATGCAATGACAAGGCGAAAGAAGAAACTGCCCTAAAAGCGCCGAAGGACAAATTGGCAGTATTCGAGTTAGAGCAAAGCATTAGCCGAGAAGTCAACAAGGTGGACTGTTTGGAAGAGGAAGTACTTACAAGGGAACTGGACGAGCAGACTGTTTAGTAAGACGAGAAGGAGAATGACTCCGAACGGACAAAGGAGTGACCAAAACAGGAGGAGGAGAAGAAATGCTCGGTTGGTCTAATGAATGAAAGGCACGATTGGCGTCAGTTGCAAATAATCTGCGCTTCACCGACGGCCAGAGTTGTTCAAAAAGAGGGTGAATGACGTGGCTAGAATTGAAAGGGGCTAATGAAAAATGGCTGGTTAAAAGAAGATTACAAGCATCTATAGCCTCTGCCTCCGCCTTACTAATGGTATAAAAACGGTCAACTAAGTTCCTTGAATAGCAAGGAGGAACAGGCCAGGTTTGGCCGAAACCAAGCTGACGAGCAAAAAATTGGGGAGCATAAATTTCTACCCCCGCCTTGGCATTGGTCCCAGTTAGAATATCATGAAATAGCTCTCTCCCGGTTAAAAACTGGATCCAAATGAGCAGGGAGGTGCTCGCGCTATCTATAGTGGAAGGGGGATGTACATAGTTTGGAGTCAAAAAATGAGAAAAAGGAAAAAAGGAAGGGATTGAATCCAAAGAATAAAAGAATGAAAAAATGTCCCTTCTGGACATATTTACAGGAGTTAAGGGCTCCATGGCTAGCCCATAACAGCTAGCAGAAGAGCGAGAGATTGATGGAGCACCAAGCAATGGAAAATAGGATCTCAACCACAGTTGAGTGAACCAAAGCGGTCCACTGCCAGTGGGAGATGCACCATTCTTCAATTGAGCTTGAAGAGAGGCCATGCCTCTATAAAGGGCAGCCAAAAACAAAGAACATAAATTCAAAGACCTGCCACACGCCAATTCGTGCGCTATAGGTAAATAACTCAAGGAGGGCTTTATACTTGGCACACACAAAACATATTTACAAAGCCAAACTAAAAGGAAAGCCACTCGCTCAGTATGGGAAGGCTCAGCACTCGAATAATTGTGAAGGATTTGCAGGCTTGAATAAGAATCGGTGTAGTTTTTACCAAACTTTGGGGCGCCACCAGAAACCAAGATATCAGGAAAAATGGTATCGCCCAAAGGTGGTAGATTCACCAGGGCCCCAACATCCCTTAAGGTAATAGACATGGGGCCAAGAGGGAAAATAAAGGTGTTATACTCAGGGGACCAAAAACTCAAAGCAATCAAAAAGAGTGCTGAATCAAAAGTAGGGGGGCGAATAGAGATTTCTAACAAATCAGAAATCCTAGCGCTATCAAAAAGTGCCTTAGTAGGACCATGACCCACAAGGCGAGCATGCCACCTACGGAAAGCTACATCAGATTTAGGCCAAGTGTGAATACCTCTTTCGCGAAGTAGCCCCAGCAGTAGAGAGTTCAGAAATGGAGGGCCTTGAGTGCAAGGAAACAGCTGACCCACCGCCACCTGTTCAACTACCTCTGCATTGTTGAAGAATGGACCCAAGTAGAACTCATTACGTTCAACATCGGCGGGCGCGAGAAAACTCGAAATTATGTATGGGCGACTCAGAAGTTTCTGAAAATCATCAAAACTAAAGGAGTCGCCAGCTTGAGATTGTGAAGCAGCCATTTGAGAAGGAACGAAGTTTTTCAGGGTTACGTAGCAGGGAAGCAAAGGATGAACAGTAAATCGTGAGAGAGACGCAAATAATTTAAGGCGTGGTTTAATGGTGCAGTGAAATGGCGTGTTTGGGGTTTATAAGGGTTTGCAAAATGACGCACCTTTTCAAGTTATAGAAGAAAACAATGATTGAAATTCTTGGAAATTTCGAATGTTGCTGGAAACACAAAGTGAATATGGCAAAATTTAATAATAATTATTAATTCTGCCATATTGGGGGGTAATTGTTGACACATAAAAATTCAGCCCAAATCGAATAGCCCAAGGAGTGAAACCCAATTGAAGGATCCATAAATCAGATAGCCTAAAGAACGAAGCCCAATCAAACAAATCAAGATGAAGGCCCAAACAGGAAGGCCCAAGAATGCGGTAACACCGTCGCCCAAGTTTGCAAGTCGCCCAGAATCTGAGTGAATGGAGTGCCATACAGTCGCCCAGAGCTGTTACTCTATTCTCGCCCAAACCTTCAAGTCGCCCAAGGTCTTAACAAATATAAAGCGTCGTGGTTATCAAGAAGTGCAGTTATCAAAGCAGTTATTAAAGCAGCCCTATCACGTTCCACGATTCAAGGAATTCAATCGAAAGCGGTTGAACGATGAAGAGTAATGGCAGCGTTAAAAAAGGCAGTTTTTATGACAAGTTGGTCATTATGAGGAAAGTGGGCAGTTATAGGACGATCAAGCAATTTTTAGGGTGGTTGATCACAAAGAGATCGTCCATGAAGTATAAAAGGGAGAAAGGACATAGAAGCAAAGGACCGAATCCAAAACTCTCGAACAGAGAATATGTAATTTTAATTTCCTTAGTTTTTAGACTTAAACACTTTTCTTTCAGTAACTCGTGTGCTTGCGCCCCTTGGAGGCACTTTGTTTTTCGTTTCCAATTGTAAAGTCATCGCCAATAAAAAAACACCCCTTTTTGGGACTTTGTCTCAAGAGGTTTTGTCCCTTACACAATCGTCTGATCCTTTTTAATTATTAGCGAATAACCCGCGCGAAACATTTCTCATATGAGACATTATGATGACCTTAAGTTAAATGACCAATTCCACTACTGAATGTTAGAGATTAACCATTGACATTCAGATAGTTATCCACGCGGAATCTTCTAACGGATCTCCAATGTTTCGTTTTATAACAAAACATCCACGTGTTTATTTAAGTGTTATTACATTTTAGCTTATGAGATCAGTTACTTATTTCATAAGTAAAAAATGTCACATGTGATGGTCTATCCATAATAATGATATTCGTATCTCGTTATTAGTTACAATCACAGATGATTTAAGATTCAATCATATGTAATTTTTATCTCACAATCACAATTCATTGTGATTACCAGATTATCAAGACTTGAATCTATGAATTCTATTATTTAATTTATTTAAATATTAATTAAATAATAAATCTGCAATAAAACTGTATCAATTATCTATTAAAAGTGTTTATACCCAAAGTTGATTGGGCCTAGGACATAACACTTACACAGTTTGGGATGTCGTTTATCACTGCATAAACAAGTCCAATGTGGGACATAGTTGCTTTTGGATAGGCCTCCTTTTGGTAGTTTTAGTTTACAATGATTTATTTAACCGATTCCACGTTTTATCAACTTCTTGATCTGTGTGTTAAGGTGCATTGTCTTTGTTTTTCATGGATGTCTATTTATTAAATAAAAGTCTCATACTCTCATAGAAGTCTTACATACTCCCATTTTCTAGTTTTTCACCCTAGGGTTGAAACTATGGGATTTATTCTTGTTTCCACGGGAAATTGTGTTCATAAGTATTATTTATTTTCTAGATTTTATTCCCAGTATATAGAACTAGTGAGAGGTAGGTTAATGGTCGTGGATTCTTTAGTGCAGTTTCGGGTGACTCATCTAACTCGAAAATAGTTTTGCCAGATCAATAACTAAAGGTTGCTATACTTTGTTTTATTGTCTATATGATTCATATAGAGTGGAACATAGGTTTTCCGGATCAAATAAGCTGATGCCAGAGCGGAGTGAGGGGAGCGTAGCACACCGAACGGAGAGGAGCGACGATACAAGGGCGTCGATATGGTACGGTACAAGGTGATTTTCTTGTACGGGCCTTATAGTCTTGAATGAGCTTGGGATAGAGTTAGTATAAATAATAATGTGGTAACCCTATTTTTCATACTGAATAAAATTATCTCTACTTCGCTCTCATAGACATAGGCACATTGCCAAACCACGTAAATACTTGTGTTGATTTCTTTCTTTCATCTCTTTGTTATTGCGTATAAAATCCAACATGTTCATGCAATGCCTTATTGGTTGATAAAATGTTCACAAAAAATGTCTACTAAATATTATTGATGGTTTGAAATATGAATGCTTTCTAGTCTCTTAAATTAACAATCACTTGACACTTGCAGAGGAGAATAGAGCAAAATTTTTTGCATTTTGAGGTGCAAAATTTGATAAAAATGAGAATGGCTATTGTTCATGTTTGTACGCTTTGTGTTCTATCAATGCTATCCATTATTCACGAATTGATTTATGGTTTTTTATACATTTATTCAGGATTTGTTCATTTCTTAGTGACTTTTGAGTTACTTTATTTGTTTGTTCTCAACTTGGAGTTGGAATCATAATTTTCACTGGACTATATAAAGATTCAAGCTTCAAATTTATTGTAAACAAACATTATTAATGAGGGGCTGGCTACAGTTCGCTATTAGGTGGTGTTAGGATTATTTGAAGCCTAGTTGAAAACAAATTAGCAGATTCAATAAATGCCCATGTAAATAAACATATGCACATAGAAGTGGACAAATTATGTGAAGATTTTTGAAATATTACAAAATGGGACAAAATAAATCATCGCTAATGGGAAAACTTAGAGTTAAAACTAGTTATCGCGCACGGTTAAGTTATGTTATAGAAAAATAAAAGAGGATTCTTGCATTTTGCCTTCCTACTGAGAAAGCATGGAAAGAAAGGCGGTGGACAACGAACTGAACAAGGCAGCCTATTCTCAATCTGTCTGCTTGAAACAAATAAGCGAGAGGAATGGGAGTATGCAAATAATGATATTTGCAGAGGCCCTTAGTCTTGTTATTGGCCTAGAGACTACAAAATCTGCGTGAGACACACTCAAGGAGGCCTATGCACAAGACTCTCAGGAGCTAAAGTTTACACTTTGTTAACAAATGACATATCTATGCAAAGAAGAACACACCACCATTGGGAAACATATTAGCAACTTCAAGGGCATCTGCTACAGCCTTGCAGCAATAGAAAGCTTTATACCTGACAAAGTAAAGGTTGTTTCAAAAGTCTAGGGCCAAAATATGAGTCCTTTACTAGAACTATGTTGAAGCCTCCACACCTAGCACACACAAAATTAGTATCACTTCTCCAAGGATATGAACAACTTAGAAATTGGTTAGGCACCAACATCGCATGACACCAGCAGAGAGGTATATGTACCATAATGAGAGCCACCAATATTGTGGTGTAATAGGGCAGTATGCTAAGACTTACTGGTACTTACCTAAGCAATCTGTCCAACAAGATGAAATTCCACAAGCATTGGCTGCTCTTACTCTAGACAACTCAGTTATTGATAGTGAATGGACATCTGATGCAAGAGTTTCTAATCACATGATAGGTAATGCAGGTATGTTGAAAAATTTATGCCCATAAATAGGGACAGATTCTGTTATAATTGGAGATGGCACTTTCCTTCCCATTAAAGCTATTGGTGATTCATGTATTAAAATTAACTCGAATGTCCGTCCTCTCCATGATGTTCTTCATTTTCCCCATTTAGCAAAGAATTTACTCTCTGTTAGTCAGCTTATTGATAACTATCCATTAAATTGTGAATTTTCTAATGTGAAATTTGGTGTTTAGGAATGGGAGTTGGGTCACAAAGTGATGACAGGAAAACCCAAGGATGATTTGTATGTCCTTTCCAGTCCTCATGAATTGCATTACTCAAGTCGATTTAGATCAAGCACTGTAGAAGCATGGCATTAACAGCTAGGACATTCCTAAGCATCTGCACTTCAATTACTTAGGAATAAGGCTTGATTCAAGTTCAAGAAGTTAAAAAATTACAATCTATTTGAAATAGTTGTCAATTAGGCAAATTGAGCAAAATGCCTTTATTGTTCCAAAAACTCTAGCTCAACTGTTTTTAATAAAGTCCACTATGATTTGTGGGGTTCAGTGCCTATTTTATCTCTCGAAAAATTTTGGTATTATGCCTGTCTAGTAGATGACTTTTCACATTATGCTTGGATTCATCTCAAAACTAAAGCTGATTTTTCCGATGCTTATTGGCGTTTGAACTTTATGTAGCACGACAGTTTGATGCAAAAATGAACATCTTACGCTATGATATGGTAAATTTATTAATACAAGACTCATCTCTCATTTTCGAGTGTAGGGAATAGTTCATCAAATTTCTTGTCCTTATACTCCAAAACAAATAGGTATGGTTGAGAGTTACCATAGAATAATCCATGAGCTAGGTGGTATGATCATACTATTTCATTGTGGTGCACCTTTATGCTTATGGTTGGAAGCTTTTACACTTGCAATTTTTTTTAATAAATCGACTTCCATCTTTTGCCATTAATTTTGATACTCATTACTTTAAGTTACAGGATGTTTACTCTTCTTACTCTTTCTTGCAAGTATTTGGTTCTAAATATTTTCCATACACTCGGGACACACGCACAAACAAATTTAATACTAACTTATGTCTTTGTGGGATATAGTAATATAAGAGAGTAGAAGATATGAAGAACATGGTATATATCATTCCAGTAATGAACAGCAATATATATAGTTTACAAGAGACTAGAAATATGGTAAATGGAAATTATACAGATTACTAACTCCCTAATCATGTTCAATTACAGCCCCTCTAATTATGTTCTAATTGATATACTTCTAAAAATAAAAAAAGAATATTACAGAGAATATCAAGCTAAGTATCTCTAATATGCCCTCCCCCCAAGATAGAGCTCCGTGAGAAAAGTCCAATCATGGTCTTCAATAGTAGAAAGTGCGCGCGTGGTAGTAGTTTGGTAAGAGCATCTGCCAGTTGATCTTCTTGGGAGACATGAGTGACATGTAGGGCACCATTCTGAATTTGTTCCTAAATGAAATGATAATCCAAAGCTACATGTTTCATGCATGAATGGAATGCAGGATTAAAGCATAGATTTGTGGCCCCAACATTGTCACAATAAATTACCGGTTGTTGAGAGAGTTGGACGCCTAATTCAGAATGTAAGGAAGTAAGCCAGCACAATTCAACAGCGGTGGTGGCAACAGAGCGATATTCAGCTTCAATGGATGAGTGCGCAACTATTCTTTGCTTCTTAGAACTCTACGATATGGGATTACGACCAAGATAAACTATGTAAGCACTGGTAGACGTGAAGTCATCTATGTTGCCAGCCCAATCAACATCATAGATTGCATGTAGATAGAGTGTAGAACTGTGATGGAGGATAACACCATGATCTTTTGTACCATAGAGCTACTGCAATAGCCGTTTAACGGAATTCCAGTGGTCATTGGTAGGTCGATGCATGAACTAAGAAAGTTTGTTCACCACAAAGGCAATATCTAGCTGTGTAAGCAATACATATTGAAGACTATCGAAAATAGTACTATATTCGATGGGGTCGGAGAGTGAAGAGCAAGTGTAGAAGAAATGGTAAGTGGAGTGGCGACCGGTTTTACATCAATCATTTTAGTTCTAGCAAGTAAATCCATGACATATCGCTGCTGAGACAGCGATATAGGAGAGTAGAAGATAAGAAGATTATGGTATATATCATTCAAGTAATGAACAGCAATATATATAGTTTACAAGACTCTAGAAATATGGTAAATCGAAATTATATAGATTACAGACCCTCTAATCATGTTCAATTACAGCTTTTCTAATTATGTTGTAATTGATATACTTCTAAGAATAGAAAATGAAGATTATAGAGAATATTAAGCTAAGTATCTCTAATAAGTAACAGGCACAAAGGATACAGATGCTTTTACCCATTTGGTGAAAAGATATTCATCTCTTAACATGTAATCCTCAATGAGACCAATTTTCCATTTCACAAGTCACAAAAATGTACTGGAACTTCCTCAGATCAATGGATTAGCATTTTTGACTCATGGATTACCTTACCTCTTCGACAAGCTGACTCGCAGATGTTGTCTATCGAAGTTGATAATGCTGATTCTTCATCCACTTCCTTGCCTAGTTTGATACCTCATGATGTTTCAATGGATACAAATACTGGACATTCACTTTTCCAAGTGCCAGTTACAGTCACAACTCTCCTAGACAGTTCTTTGTTTAGTATGAATGCAAGCCCAATTCCACCAGTGTTTCCTACACATGAAACTCAAACAACTAGCCCTCTTGTAGACATTTCACTATGTTCGATTGAGA
Organism: Olea europaea var. sylvestris; assembly: GCF_002742605.1. NCBI lineage: Eukaryota > Viridiplantae > Streptophyta > Magnoliopsida > Lamiales > Oleaceae > Olea > Olea europaea. The sequence continues at coordinate 19,852,972 of NC_036238.1, forward strand.
GCCTAGCTGCTGCTTCTTCTTCTTCTTCTTCTTCAGATTTATCCTCTATTTCTATGTCACCTAATTTTCATTCTTCTCACATAGATACTAACTCTTTTGTGCATCCCCAGGCCCAAATTCAAGATTTTGAGACTGTTGAAGTTCTGCATCCAATTGAGTCTCAAAGTACTTTATCCTCCGAGCATACTTGTAGCATGGTGACTCGATCACGACTTAGGATTCACAAACCAAACCCGAAGTATGTTATGACGATAGTTAGCCTTGATATTTTGAGAGAACCCTACTCATTCAAGGTTGCTCTCAATCATGTTGGATGGAGGACTGCAACTGAAAAAGAGATGACTGCTCTACACCATAATCATACCTGGAAACTTGTTCGTTGTGAGCCTACTATGCATGTTATTGGTTCGAACAGGTCTTTAAGCCTAAACTAAAACCATATGGTCCTCTTGATCACATAAAGCATGCGTGTTTGCCAAGGACTACCATCAAATGTATGGTATAGACTATATTAAAACATTCTCTCCTGTAATCAAGCCATGCACAATCTGCCTTGTTATTAGCCTTGCTCTTGTTTGACACTGGGACATTCACCAATTGGACGTTAAAAATATGTTTCTCCATGATTTTATCTCTGAAGATATTTATATGAAACAACCACCAAGTATGGCTGACCCTACATACCCTAATTACACGTGCAAGCTATAACGGGCTCTTATGGCTTGAAACAAGCACCAAGAGCTTGGTTAGATCGTTTTAGTTTTTTTCATATCATACATCATTTCTTTTGTAGCTTAGTTGATCCATTCCTCTTTATCTTCACTCCCTATGGAACTTTAATTTTCTTATTATACGTTGATGATATGCTTCTTAGTTCTTACAGGCCCATACCCACATCTGTTAGATGATTTCATGCAAATGTCACACACTGGATTTGCAATGAAGGATCTTGATTCCATTCATCATTTTCTTGGTATTGAGATCATACCAACTCCGGATGGGCTGCATCTATCACAATATCACTGTGCTATCACAATTTTTGAATAAACACAGATGGTTGATTGCAAGCCTTTGAGCGCACCCCTAAAGGCAAAAACCAAGGGTCTTACTAATACCACTCCCCTTAATATCCAAGCTTCTATTGAAGTCTCATTGGGGCCCTAGAGTACCTCACAGTTACCTAGCTTGATATCTCTTATAGTGTTAATTTTGATTTCCAATTTATCCAAACTCCCACCATTGCATATATAAAAATGGTGCGTAGCATCTCGTGATACATCAAAGGGACTATCCATCTAGGCTTAACTTTACTTCTCGCACTACACTTGATCTATATGCTTTCTCTCATATACATTGGGAAGGCTGTCGTACTACTCAACGCTTTACCACAGGCTATTGTAACTTCTTTTGCCATAATCTCATTTCTTGGTGTGTAAAAACTAGAATATCATCTCTAGATCCAGTACAAAAGCTGAATATAGGGCAATGGACCACACTATTACTCAACTAACATGGCTGGCCTTCTTTCTCAAAGACCTTCGAAATGCAATACAACATCATATTGTCTTATTTTGTAACAATATCAGCGCTCTCCACATGAGTGTATATCCAGTTTTCCATGCCCACAGTAAACACATCGAATTAGACTGTTACTTTATGCGTGAACGAGTTGCACTTGGTCTTCTTATTACTCGACATATCTCCACTACTCATAATTTGCTGGCATATTTACCAAGCCCATGTCAAAAGCTACCCTCATTGATTTTCAAGACAAACTTGTCCTCCAGCCTTGTTTGGAATTGGTAGAGGCTATAGGGTCCCCGTTAGTTTAAGTTTCTCTGTTTTGTTCTTTTGGCATACCATTCTCTTATGTATTTCCTGATATCCTTCCTCATACCCTGCTAAAAAAATTCCTTTTGATCCTGGAGTGTATCTTTAGTGATCTGGTGTGTCCTCCCATGGGACTACTATGGAATTGTTGCATGATCTACTCCCGCTTTTCCTTTAAAGTTCCCAAGTGGAACCTCCCTCGGTAAAACAAAAACCCTCCTCTGAGTTGGTATTTGAGAGGGTCAAGATTTCCTTGTTGATGGTGATCCAGCAGCTGCCCTAACTGAAGATCTTGTTGGTACACTTGTCGGAGCCCATCCCACAAGTTGACTGTCACCATACTGATGGCCTTGGTTTCTCCATGGTCAGCATTGTTCACTTCTGCTTCTGGATCATTGGGCAATGTGGAGAGAGCATATGTTGTATTGTTCCTTGTCCACTACGATATTCTACACTGAAATAAAAACCTAACAGTTTTGAAATCCACTTTTGCTGAAATGGTGTTCCAATCTTTTGCTCCAAAAGATGCTTTAGGGCTTGCTTATCAGTCCTAGCTTTGAATCTATTCCCCAATAGATAGTGCCTTCATTTTCTAATAGCTAGTAGCAGGGCTAGTAACTCTTTTTCATAAGTGGATAAAAATAAATTTTTACCTTTCAATGCTTGACTTAGGTAAGCTATAGGCCTCCATTCTTGCATGAGAATAGCTTCCAACCTATTTCCAGAGACATCACACTCCACCACGAGCATCTTTGAAAAGTTTGGTAATCCAAAGACAGGAGAAGTCACTATGGCTATCTTCAAAGCTGCAAAAGCTTGACTGGCCTCTTCACTCCACTGAAAAGAATTCTTCTTAAGTAGGGCAGTCAGGGGGCTACAATACTTCCATATCCTCTCACAAACTTCCTATAATAACATGTTAGACCTAAAAATCCCGTTAGAGATTCAGGATTTTTAGATTCAAGCCATTCCATTATAGCTGTAATCTTCAATGGATCTGCCTTGATCCCTTCCTTAGCTGGGTTTAGACCGTCGTGAGGCAGATTAGTTTTACCCTATTGATGACAGTGTCGTGATAATAATTCAACCTAGTACAAGAGGAACCGTTGATTCACACAATTGGTCATTGCGCTTGGTTGAAAAGCCAGTGGCACGAAGTTACCGTGCGCTGGATTATGACTGAACGTGTGGTACTCTTCCAGTCGCTGGACCCTACCTCCAACTGAGCTGTTTCCAGGGTGGAAAGGTTGTTAAAAAGAAAAGATAACTCTTCCCAAGGCCCCCGCCGACATGGAAATAACATGACCTAAGTACTCCACTTCCCGACATTCAAACACACATTTGGAAAAGCCTTTGCATAAAGCTGATGTTGTCTCAAGACTTCTAGGATAACCTTTAGATGCCCTATATGCTCTTCCACAGATTTACTGTACACAAGTATATCGTCAAAGAAAACCAATACAAACTTCCTGAGATATGGCCTGAATATCTGATTCATCAGCCCTTGGAACATTGACGGAGCATTAGTGAGCCCAAAAGGCATCACTAAGAACTCGTAATGCCTCTCATGTGTATGAAAGGCAGTTTTGGGCACATCTTCAGGCTTCATCCTAATTTGATGGCAGCCTGATCCTAGATCAAGTTTAGAAAACAATTCAGCACCATTAAGCTCATCCAATAATTCATCTATGTTAGGGATGGGAAACTTATCTTTGATAATATCCTTGTTTAGAGCCCGATAATCAATGCACATGCGTCATTCCATAGCAGCCCCATAGGAGGACACACCGAATCACTAAAGAACACTCAAGGATCAAAATGGAATTTTTTTGGCAGGGTATGAGGAAGGATATCAGGAAATACATAAAAGAATGTGAGGTATGCCAAAGGAACAAAACAGGGAACCTTCAACCAACAGGGACCCTACAGCCGTTACCAATTCCAAACAAAGCATGGGTAGATATAAGTATGGATTTTATAGAGGGGTTGCCTCTATCTAAAGGATATAGTGTTATCATGGTAATAGTGGACAGATTCAGCAAATACAGTCATTTCATACCACTGACACATCCATACACAGCGGCAATAGTTGCAAAGGCATTTATGGAAAATATATTTAAGTTACACGGTATACCACAAAGCATGGTCAGTGACAGAGATGCGATATTCACAAGCCACTTTTGGGAAGAAATTCTCAAATTAAGTAGGACTAGGCTATGGAAGAAGAAGGGCAATGGTAGGTCTAGATCAAAGTCTAGGACTAAGGCTAGAAAATGCTATGGCTGTGGAAATACATGGCATTTAATAAATGATTGTCATAAAGAAAAGGGTAAGCTAAAGGTAAAGGAAAGAGATGAGGTCAATGTGTTATCCTCTACTTCTAATATAGATAACAGTGAAGTCTATATGATTACAAGTCCCATTGCATACACTGCTGAGTTGAATCTAACTGTTAATTCCCGCATACATGTGTGGATACTTGATTCTGGTGCATCTTTTCATGTTACATCTGAAAAGAATTGGTTTGAATCTAATGCTGGCATGTTGTGCTATGTGAGAACTTTGCCTATACAATTGCTGAAATTGGTTACATAAATATAAAATTTGACACTGGCTTTGTGTACACTTTAAAGAACTTTAGATATATTTCTGAATTATCTACGAATCTGATTTTAGTAGGAAACTTGAAAAAGATGACTTCATTGGTAAAATTGAAAATGGAATGCTAAAAATGATTGAGAGTGTATTAGTTTCTATTACGGGAACTAAGAAAAACAACATTTACATCACTATTAAGAAGTGATTAGAGGTTTGAACTCCTCTATTTCTTCTACCAAGGTTGATCAAACACATACATGGCATAATAAACTTGCACACGTTGATTAAGGAACTTAAGCTACTTAATGAAAAAGGTGCATTTGGTAATAACTATGTAGCTGATTTATCATTCTGTGGTCACTGTGTGCTTGGTAAGTATCATAAAACATCGTTCTCTACTATTATACATAGAGCTAAAGGTATGCTTGAATATGTGCATTTTGATCTATGAGGTCCTGCTAGTAATTCCACATCGGGTGGGAATATGTATTTCCTGTCTATTATTGATGACTATACTAGGAAAGTATGGTTCTATCTTTTGAAAGATAAATTTGAAATTTTTCACAACTTTAATAACTGGAAAAAACAAGTGGAAAACTAAATTGGCAAAAAGATTAAATTTTTAAGGAAAATAATGGCCTAGAGTTTTGTAATACTAAATTTGACTGTATGTGTAAAGAAAATGGAATAACAAGCATAAGACGGTTCATTACACTCCCCAAAAAAAGGGGGTAGCGGAAAGGATGAATAGAACCATACTTGATAAAGTGCGTTGCATGTTGTTAAGTTCTAGTGTCCCAAAGTATTTTAGAGGTGAAGCTGTTATGACTGCCTATTATTTCATTAACTTGACTCCATCTGCTACATTAAATGGTGATACTCCACATGAGAGGTTGCCTGGTAAATTGAATGATTATTCTATACTTAGAACTTTCGGTTGTGCTGCTTTTCTCATCAAAGTAAGAAAAAGCTTGAACCTAAAGCTAGAAAGTGTGTCTTTCCAAGATACCCAAGCTAGTTACGAAGAACTAGTTGATAGAGAGCCAAAAACCTTTGAAAAGTCGATGAGTAGCGATCAATCTGAGTGACTTAAGGCGATGAAAGAAGAGATGAGTTCTCTAGAGAAGAATCAGACTCGGGAGCTAGTACCTAAACCTAAAAATAAATTGATCGTCGATTGCAAATGGATATTTCAGGTTAAGGAATGTACCAGTAGCTCAAAACCCTTAATATTTAAGGTTAGGTTAGTGGCTAAGGGCTATACACAAAAATAGGGCATTGATTATAATGAAATTTTCTCACCAGTTGTTAAGCACACTACTATTAGAATCATGCTTGCATTGGTTGCGTATTTTGACTGGAAACTTGAACAACTTGATGTAAAAATTATTTTTTTACATGGTGAGCTTGATGAACAAACCTTTATGAATCGACCAAAAGGTTTTAAGGACAAACTAAAGCCTGATCACTTATGTTTTCTCAAAAGGTCCTTGTATGGTTTGAAACAGTCACTAGGCAATGGTATAAAAGATTTGACACTTTTGTACTCACTATAGGGTTGTAAAATTGATCACTGTTGGTATATTCAATACAACGAGATTGATAATAATTATTTTTTTTGTTGCTCTATATGGACGATATGCTTTTCATTGGTTTATCACCTAAGTGGATAAACAATATAAAAGCAAAGTTGAGTGGTGAATTTGACATGAAAGACCTAGATAAGGTTAAGAGAATTCTAGGCATGGAAATAGAAAGAGATAGGTCAAATTTTGCCTAATTTCTGCATCAGTGTCCATATATTCTAAGGTGTTGAAGAAATTTGATATGAATGATTACAAACCTATCACGTTGTCGCTAGCTAATCACTTTGTCTTGTCGAAAGAACAAACTCCTTGCAATGAACGTAAAGTAGAATACATGAGTAGAATTTCGTATTCTAATGTGATTGGTTCCATAATGTATTTGATGATTTGCACTAGATCGGATTTAGGTTTTGCTGTTAGTACTCTCGGTAGGTACATGTATAATCCGGGTCCTGAACATTGGAAAGCACTAATGTGGTTATTAAAATACTTGAAGGGTACTGGCAACGTAGTTTAAAGTTTAGTGCTAATAAGGAAGGTGTGAAATTGAAGGGCTCTGTAGATGCTGACTATGCGGGATATAGGAATGGTAGGAAATCAACTTCCTCTTATGCGTTTACCTTATCTAATTCTTGTGTTAGCTGGAAATCACAGTTACAACACATTGTTGCACTATCTACAACAGAGTCAGAATATATTGTTACCACTGAAGCAATTAAAGAGACTCTATGGCTTAGAGGTCTACTTCATGAACTATGTGCTTGAATGATTATGTGGTGGTTTATTCTGATAGTCAGTCATCTATACATTTATGCAAGAACCCTGTGTTTCACGAATGCACTAAACACATTGACGTTGGACCACACTTTATTAGAGATATAGTATCACAAGATATGGTAAAAAACTTGAAAAGATCCACATTCAATACAACCCTTCAGATATGTGCACAAAAGTGCTACCACTGGTAAAGTTTAAAAACTGCAAGGATCTTCTAAACATTGGTACAGGTAGATGATTTCTAATTTTATTGGTTTTCTGTTAGAGGTCACTAACGAGAGACGTTTTCTTTTTGCAGGTCATGTGACAACAAGATGGAGGTTGTTAGGGAATTTGTTGTCAAACGACCTCCTCGGGCTATGATGTTATTGGTTTTTAGTTTACAGTCGGCTTAGTCAAATGACTGAACGAAAATTATAACACCACAATCGAGACGATACGACCCAAAAATTAATTGGGTCATTCAAAGCAACCTAAATATTTTAGTGTTGCTCATGGCCCAATCCGCTTTCTTAGATGGCCATGATTGAGAGAGATTAATTCTGAGCCTAGCTGCTTACTTATTGGGCCTCTACTTGACCCAAAGTTAACCTAATTATACTTACCATTCTTGGGCCATTTTACTTAATATATTGGGTCTCCTTTTCTCTTTATAAGAGAACTCGTCCCCTGCCTCTCTGTGTGTGATTCTGCCATTTGCAATTTCTTCTACTCTTCTGCCTTCTTTTGGTTTTTACCTCTAGTGGTGATATTATATGAGATATTATGCACCTTTGTGATTTCCTAAGTGAACTGTCTCATTAGTAACCGAAAGTGAAAGCTTGGTTATTGTCTTAGGTTGTTGTTGTCGAGTTGTGGTGTTTGTAGTTAGAAGAAACTGAGCCTATGCAAGCTTTGGTGATCAATATACGTGTTCAAATTTACTATCCAAGAAAAAAGATGGAAAACTTTGCTTCACTTGCCTCTTAAACAAAGAAATCCATCTAAATTTTGAAGGCTAATTGTATGACTATATCATTTTATGTTCTTCCATGATAAATTGACTTCAGCTCTCGACTAGGACTGGCTCCGAGCTGTTGCAATATTTTATCTCCCTTTTCCTTTTCTATTATTTTTGGGAAAATGTGTTCTAGTTCTCTATACATGTTGGTAGAATAGTACGAAGCACTAGAATGTACAAAATTTTAGCTTCTTTTGTCTGCGTAGTTAATTTACCTAACTAGCAGTCTTAAGTGTTGTTGAGAAGTTGATATTATCAATACAGTTCCCATTCCTTGAATTGTACCATTAGCTCCAATTATATTCGTAGAATTGCTTGTCCGTAAATTCTCACTTCAATCATGTACAGAAAAGTTTCACAGATAACACTTGGAGGATTTTCACTGGACTATGAAAAAACAAAAAACAAAAAGGCAAATGGGGTGTTGTACTCTGTATGTGATCTGTGAAATGAAGCATGTATGTGAAGCTTAATTCTTCTCACTTTTACCTCTATTTGGTCAGTATTCACATTTGACACAACCACTATTTAGCAAAATTTGAGTTTTGAATAGTAATTTTTAGAAAAATGTGTGATTAAAAAGTAGAAAAAAATTTAAGTTTACGTATAGAATATTTTATTGTATATATGTGTGGTTGAGAATGAGTACATAGAAAAAATAATTTGAAAATAATGGTAGTCAAATAGAGACTTAATCCATTTTGAGCTGTTCATTTTTTCCTGGATTAGCAAGAAGTTACCAAATGTCGTTGGATTGCTACCGTAATAACTAGGATTGTATCAATGTTTGTTCTGTGATTTTCTTTCTTGCCCTTTTTTTTTGCTGGGCAATATAAAGATATTTAACTTATGGCAGGGTGATATGTGACCCAATCATTACTATTCTTTTTTTATCCTTGGGTTAATCATTTCAATGGCTTGAACTTTCGCTTGAACGTCATTGAACTCTAAAAAGTGATGCACATCCATCACTCATGTGAATCCTATTAAAGAGCTTGTTGACAAGGCGATGAAAATTTTATGTGGCATATTACTGCTAATAACTTTGTCAAATTGGACAAATCATGTTCTTTAATAGTTACAAACTTCTCTTTGCGTCACTGAACGATTATTGGACTTTGAGAAGTCTCTCCCTGCTCATTAAACATTAAAAATGTCTCTCCTTCCTTCTTTTTATAATGCAATCAAATAGTTAATAGAAAGGCCGCCTTACAATGAAGTTTCGCAATTTGATAAATCTAAAATGTGATATTATTCTCAATGATTCTCATGTAAGGCTGGTCTCTCATCACTTCCCACATGTTACCTTTTTATTTTGACCTTCTAAGCCACAAATACTGTAGTCTTCAATGTCATGGCTATTATGCCTCGTCGCATGTGGCACTATGTAATCAGGGCCATCTTATCCACGTGGCAAAAAATGATCGAGGCTTCTTGACGAGACATCCGACTCACTCAAAGCATTGGAACCGCCTCAATGAAGCCACACACTCGAGCGACAAGGCTAGAAAATGTAGTCTAAGGCCCATTCTTTCCACGATGCGGAAGTTTCGAGGCATGCAGCCTTGAAAGAGTCCAATGCCCCTCTACCTGGTGATGACCTACACAAGGTAGACCCTAGACTAATGTACTCAATCTTTTAGGAATGATTGATGGGATACTAATCCTGGTCAAGTCTTGTCAACGAAAGTGGTGGCTCTGTGTAAATATTGGGTATACCACAGGCCAGCAGGTCAAAATTAATGCCTATGATTAAACATTGGAATTAAGGTGATGGGACCACGTGTACTTCCATCCAAGGGTCATCATTTCATTTGTAACACTATAAATACCCCCAATGTAACATAAAGAAACTAATGCAATTCTTGATGCCACAAACTACTCTTTGTCTTCTTTCTCAACAATAGTACATTTACTTAACTATAAAACATCATTAACTAGTTTTGATTTTGTTCGCGATTGGTGATTGTAATACAATCATTTCACGAATCTACCATTGGAACCCAAATACATTGGTCTCACAATGTTGAGTTTCTCCTACATCCACATTTTCAGAGTACTGTCAGCCAACAACTTGTCTACGCCTATTGGAATTAGCTCATGTGTTCACAAGTGGGCATGGCATCTGATGTCTACAAAAATCAAGGTCAACAATGGTTACCTGAACAATTCTCTTCACTTTGAATTTAATCAGAGAAGGATCTTGATTTCCATTTTTCTCATTCTTTTTCTTCGTTACCTACCTTTTTGAGGAACATACTAACATACTAAGCTAGTGGTTTATTTGGGAGCATAAACATCTAAGCCACAATTGTTTTTTCTACCGATGGAATTTATTTCATAAATTAAAGATAATTTTTCCCTTTATATCACTTATTGACAATTAACTTAATCTTCTCTTTAATTTAATAAAAAGTTAGATACAATATTAAGTGCGCATGGAATGCTCAACAATCAAGGATAAATCTATGGATTTACTTAGAGGGTCTGAAACAGTGAAAATTTTATTGGTGCTGGCATGTCGAGATACCATGTGACATGCTTTCTCTTTAGTAGAACAAGTTGATGATAATACTTCTACATTTCATCAATTGCAAAATCAATTCAAAATGCCAACGAAAGGATTGCAAGGCAGCAAAAATAACAATAAGTGATAAGACAACAAACAATTAATTAATGAGCAGACAAGACAAGAAAATTCAATTATTTTATTTTAATATAAATTATTATTAATACACCGGAAAGAATAGTGATGGCAAGCATTGCACTGGCTAAATGCTATGTATCAATGTGTAATATAACAATAGCAATTAACAATATAGTATCGAGCAACCAGCAATCAGAAACACAATTGATATGATGATCTTTATATTGGTTGCCTACAATTTCAATGAGTTGGGGTTACAAGAACATTCATTGATATGATAAATGTCGAAATGCGAATAGAAATGGAAAACTATTCGAAAAAAATTTGAAATTTTAGAAAATAAAAACAAAATTAGGCATAATGTAAAGAAAAAATGTAGTTATATTATGTGAACAGAAATACAATATGGGAAGTGTTAGTCCTAGGTTGCATGATTGCATATGCCAGGATATTTTAATTTTAAAAATCGATTAGTAAACTCATTTTGTCCTTCTATTGGCCGGTGGATCCAAGTCAAGGTCAATTATAATTTTCTGTAACAAATATAAACATGCATGTATGCATAATTCAGTCAAGTTCAACGCCAACTTGCTCAGAAAAGCAATCCTTCAAAAAGAACAAATTGGATTAGGTAAAGCTTTCTTTAAGATTTAGCTATACCATGTGCAATAATTTGTTGACAAACAGAAGAAAGTGCACACTGAATCGTACTAGCTAGCTACAATTTCTAACATGTTGGCACATTATACCATTAGTTTACGGTTTCGTGGATAAAGTTACTTTGTCAAAAGGATTTGATAGAAAATTTGACATAATTATATGTGACAGTAAATGATTGAATGAAAAATTTATTTTATTTTAAACAGTCCAATGATAAAATGTTACGTAATATTATGTTAAGTTTTATGTCAATATTGATGTTCACGTAGCATGACTGATGGTTTCAAATTCCAATAGAAATTAATCCCCTATGAGATGATGAAATCAAATATAATAAGTATTTTGAACCAAAAAGACATTGTTATAAATGGCTTACATCATCAAAAATTTGTCACCATAGACGTATGCTTTAATGGCCCTCCACGCCTGCTTCCCTTGTATCTTCTTGGATGATTTGGTAATGTCAATTACACTAATCCTCATTGCGTGATCATATTAATTTGCAATTTGCACCACTTTTCTTCCTTTATTTATATATATATTTTTTTTAACTTATTGAAGTAGGTCAATTAATTTCGCAATCTGTCTTGAAGCCGAGAGATAAACTAAGTCGAACTCACAAGACTCGAGCTCCAATATTTAATATAATTGATAATTATCTCAACTAAATGGTTAATGAATGCCCTTTTTTGCAAGTACATGATCTAAATCTATTTCGTTCAAATTAAAAAAAAAAAGCATCGAGATCAATCTTATAATCAAGATCTCACTTATTGGCACCTCAAAGAACTTGAGTTAGCAATTAAAAGAACATTATGTGATCAAGATTCAGGTGACTCATTCTATGATCAATTAAAATTTTTATTTCAAACGAACACGAATATTCATCTACTCGGTCTCATTCAATACGCACTAAGTAAATCGTTGTTCTTAGGATTTTGCTGAATGTACGACATTTGCTGTACAGCAGTATTTACAGCCCTCATCCAAAGATAGGGTTCGCAATTATTTTAATCGTGGACCACACCCGATACATGTGTGTGTGTGAACAATGCTGTACACATAGCACGTTCCTTGTTCTTATTCTTCATATCATAGACAAAATGCTTATCAATAGATTATTCTACATGTACAACAGGGCGCAATGTCCAAGTGGCATTTCATCGTTGGCGGGTAGAAAAATCATTATGTATACGATTGATATATTTTTAATCAAATTTCAAATTGTAACTTAATATACTCGCCCATCAAGCATACAATTTATAACATTTCATGAAACATTAAACCAACATATACAATGTCGTTTATCTGGCCTCTTTATTTCCAACCCATTTCCATACAATGTTTTAGAGCTTCAGAAGAAAGATGATTATGATCTCGTGTCATTATCCAATGGTTGTTTTCTCAAATTTATAATTTTCTCAATTCTGATTTCCCTCTCATCAGGCAGCAATTAAAAATAAATAGGTAAAATTTGTTATAAAATAACGAGAACTATTCATTACAAACTAATTTAGCAGAATATTGTCATACTCAAATACAGCTGGATCATATTTCAATAATTGATGCCCTAAATCTTTTCCCTCTCCACTTTATTCCTATTGGCTGCTTGATTCAAGTCAATGTCAATGCCAATTCTAATTATCCAGTAACATAATGAATTTGAACATCACCGTTCACACTAGAAAAATTAAAAAATTAATGACAGCCCATCAAAGACATTGGACAAATGCACGACTGTTAAGGTTATTTATTTGGAATAAATTAATTTCAATGTTCAGACTTCAAAATGTTTTTTTTTTCCCGAATTAAGCTACTATGCCAGAAAATGGTTGACATAATGTTTGACACTCTCTCACATGTGAGTGGGTCCCGCGTGAATAAAAAGTCCAAAAAAAGAACGCGAGTCCCTCCATTGTGAGGGTATGTTATCCATTATGTCAAAAAAATTCGGTCACTGTAGCATGATTGTTTTATCCCCCCACCAATGGAGACTAACGGACAGACGATGGATTTGCATATAAAAAAAGCAGCGAGTTTCCCATCTTTGCGCGTGTCTGAAAGCTCTGCATTGCCAAGTTTGAAAGTAAGAACAGAAATTACTATTATTACCAACTTGAAATAAAGCTTCTTTTTTTTTTTAATTAATAATTGGGAATAAAGTATCTGTTGAGAATCTACTTATACATGCACAGCGAAAAATTAAAATTATTTCGATTCCCACCGAGGATCCCTTTATGTTTAGATAGAAATCGTGATAAAGATTGTACCTTTGACGAATTCTGCAAACCTTTTGCTTTCTTTTCGTTCCAACAATCTTGATTCGCCACCCACAGCTGTCCAATTGTTCAGCCTCCAACGGTGATCCACACAAAGAATAAGATTACAGCTATCAGGATTTTCTCTCTTGTGTCAGCAAGAATAATGAAAACCATATGGATCTCAAACTCTAGCCATGTATTTATATAAATTCAAACGGGCTTGGCCCGTTCCAGTCCAATATTTAATTAATCCATTTAATTAAATCCGGTCCGTGAATTAATTAATTCAACAATATAAATAACAAATTCAATTAATTAATTTATCCAACGATTGTTAAATTAACTAATTGGCAATTTGCAATCTTCCAATTTTCTTTTGTGTGCGACCCATTAGGTTCCCGACCACGATGCCTAACAACGTGAAATATTATTTTAATCTAATGAAAATTGATAAATTAAAACACCCTTTTAATTTATCGTCAATTCACACTCGCCGTCCCTGATTGACATCTAGCAATGTGTCAGGGCATTACATGTGACGGGAAATGTCACGTGGTATGACAAAATCAGATTCGTTCGTTTATCGTGAAACTATAATCCCTTCGTCAATATGATCTGATCAATTACGAGATATGGAATTGTGTTAATTCCGAATTTCGATCATATCTTTCACTCCACTATTAAGTCAGTATAAGTCGAAAACTCCTTTTCGACTCGAAGTTTTCGACTTATGAGTACACCTTGACCAAGAATTTCGTTATCGACTTAATTGAATGAAACGCAGATCATAATCTCCTACTATCTAAGAGTGACGAATCATTTATTGATCAATCACAACCTTCATACGATTCTTGACATACCCGAACGATGTCGTATTAGCGGCCCTTTGCAGAGCAACATCCAACACCGCCAAAGTATGACTGTCCTCATATAAGGTACCATGACGACCTCAAATCTAAGGACCAATTCCACTACCGAACGTTAGAGATTAACCACTGACACTCAGATAGTTATCCATGTTGAATCTTTCGACGGGTCTCCAATGTTTTGTTCTATAACAAAACATCCGCGTGTCATTTAAATGTCACCACACTTTAACTTGTGAGATCAGCTACTTACTTCACAAGTAAGAAATGCCACACGTGATAGTCTATCCGTAATAACGATATCCGTATCTCGTTATTACTTACGATCATGGACGATTTAAGACTCAATCAGATGTAATTTGTATCTCACAATCACAACTCCATGTGATTAACAAATTACGAAAATTTTAATCTACAGACTCTATTATTTATTTAATTGTCTATTAATTAAATAATAGATCTACCATTTAATTGCATTAATTATATATAAAAGTATTTATATCCAAAGTTGATTGAACCTAGGGCATAATACTTACAGTATCTGCTTCAGGGAATAATTTGTTTTCAATTTTCCATTTGGGTTTTGAAGTTTTTCCCCCTTTGATTAATGCTCTACAGGAAGCGAGGGTGATTCGTTTAATTCAAAAATGACGATTTTTGTACAAGTTATGGGTAACCGGTGGATGTTTTACCGTGGCTATTTATGCATTTGTTCAAATCGAATTGAACTATTAATGGATTTATATGGAAAATGTTTTGCTTTCTGTTACAATGGCAGTTTTGAAATGGCCTGATAAATTGGCTGCGTACACAATGTTTGAGATGCAAACATACTTAACAGATGTATGGAAACTAAGTTCTACTCATGCTAATGGAATTTTGAACATTTGGAATGGAGTTACTATGGTATTGCCAATTGGGTTTCTCTACCTCGTCGACACGTTTCTGGGAAACTTCTTAATGCTTCTACTGTCCAGTATAGCCTACAGTGTGGTCAGTTAATTCTTCTATCTTCTCAATCCTACTGTCCAATCTGTTTGGGGATATTGGAGGTAATTTTTGAGTCAACATAGAAATTAAGAAATTAATACTTTAGTCATCTTTGAGCTTAATAGCTCGTTCTTTCTCTCTTGTATTGTTATTTTGAAGAGATATAAGTATGTTCAAGTTTTGTGGTTGAAAGCATGTTATCTGAGCCTTGGAATTGGAACTTAAAAAAAAAGTGTTTTCCCCACCGATTGTGTAAATAACTAATAGGTGATAGAGATGGGAAATATTAGATTTTGTTATAAAATGAGAGGAAAAGAGAATAGAGAAAACTCAATAAACTTTTGTGTTTATTATTGAAAACCAAAGCCCTATATTTATAGGTAAGAATCAGGGATACAATGGTAATAATTTCTAGGGCTACAGGGGTACAAATGACATTCACCAATAAACTTTAATGGACTTTTCATTTACAACACTCCCCTTAAATGACATATTACAAAATATATGCCTCGTTAAAACCTTGTTTGATAAAAATTCAATGGGAAAAAAAATCAAACGAAGGAAAAAGAGTACAGTTATTTTGGAGTATTAAAATTAAATGCTACCTCATTAAAACCTTGCTAGGAAAACCCAATGAGACAAAACCTAAGCGAAGGAAAAAGAGTACAGCTACTCCCTCTGATGTTGATCACTGAAAATCTTTGAGTCGACGCATTCTAATCTCATGAACTAATTTCTTGAATGTAGATGTTGGCAGCGCTTTTGTGAATAGATCAGCCACATCGTCACTTGAGCGAATTTGTTGAATATCAATGTCACAATTCTTCTGAAATTCTTGTGTATGAAAGAATTTTGGAGAAATATGTTTCGTCATATCGCCTTTGATATAGCCTCCCTTGAATTGTGCGATACAAGCTGCATTATCTTCAAAAAAAATTGTTGGACTATATTTTGTTGAAGTCAATCCACATGATGATTGGATATGATGGATCATATTCCTCAACCATACACATTCTCGCCCTGCTTCATGGATTGCAATAATCTCAGAATGATTTGAGGATGTTGCTGTCAAAGATTGCTTCACAGATCTCCATGATATAGCTGTTCCTCCACGTGTAAACACATATCCTGTTTGTGATTTAACTTTATGTGAATCGGAGAGATAACCTGTATCTGCATATCCCACTAAAGCAGATCCTGACTTTTGAGAATAAAACAATTCCATATCAATAGTACCTTTTAGGTAACGAAAAATATGTTTAACATCAGTCCAATACCTTTGAGTTGGTGTAGAGCTATATCTTGCAATGATATTTACAAAAAAAATATGTCAGGTCGAGTACAATTTGCAAGATAAGTTAATGCTCCAATTATATTAAGGTATGATACTTCAGGACCAAGAATCTTTTCTCCATCTTCAAGTAGACGAAATGGATCTTTTTTTACATCAAGTGATCGAACAACGATAGGTGATGACAATCGATGTGCATTATCCATATAAAAGCGTTTCAAGACTTTTTCTGTATAAATAGATTGATGAACAAATAATCCCTCTGAAAAATGTTCAATTTGTAATCCAAGACAAAATTTGGTTTTCCCCAAATTTTCATCTCAAATTCATTTCTCAAATAATCTACAGTTTTGTTGAACTCTTCAGGATTTCCAAGTAAATTTAAATCATTGACATAAACTGCCACAATTGTAAATTCAATATTTGTTTTCTTTATGAAAACATATGGGCAGATATCGTCATTTTTATAACACTCTTTCAACAAATATTCGCTAAGGCGATTATACCACATGCGTCCGGATCGTTTCAATCCATATAATGATTTTTGCAATTTAATTGAGAACATAGTTCTCAGACATGTATCATTCATTCCTGGCACCTTAAATCCTTCAGGGACTTTCATATATATGTCACTATCAAGTGAACCATGTAGGTAGGCAGTTACTACATCCATAAGGCGCGTATCGAGCCCTTGTGACACGGTCAAACTAATTAAGAACCTAATGGTATCCATTACGGGAGAATATGTTTCCTCATATCAATTCCCGGTCTTTGGGAGAAACCTTGAGCCACTAGTCAGGCTTTGTATCTTGTAATTTCATTATTCTCATTTCTCTTTTGTACAAAAATCCATTTGTATCCAACAGGGATTACATTTTCAAGTGTTCGAACTACTTGTTCAAACACTTTTCGTTTCTCCAAAGAATTCAATTCTACCTGTATGGCTTATTTCCATTTTGGCCAATTAGTTCTCGAACATGTATCATTTATTCCTGGCACCTTAATCTTTCAGGGACTTTCATATATATGTCACTGTCAAGTGAACCATATATGTAGGCAGTTACTACATCCATAAGGCACATATCGAGCCCTTGTGACACGATCAAACTAATTAAGAACCTAAAAGTGATGGTATCCATTACGGGAGAATATGTTTCCTCATAATCAATTTCCGGTCTTTGGGAGAAACCTTGAGCCACTAGTCGGGCTTTGTATCTTGTAATTTCATTTCTCTTTCGTACAAAAACCCATTTGTATCCAACAGGGTTTACATTTTCAGGTGTTCGAACTACAAGTCCAAACAATTTTCGTTTCTCCAAAGAATTCAATTCTGCCTGTATAGTTTTTTTCCATTTTGGCCAATCATTTCTATTTCGACAGTCATTAACAGACT
>NC_036238.1:19874211-19884829 GCF_002742605.1 Olea europaea var. sylvestris
GTGATAGATGATTATGAAAAAAAATTACTACCTTCTAAGAGTTTCATGCTGATAACGTATTATAAAATGAAAGGAAAAGAGAATAGAGAAAACTCAATAAACTTTTGTGTGTATTATTGAAAATTAAAGCCCTATATTTATAAGTAAGAATCAGGGATACAATGGTAATAATTTCTAGGGCTATAGGGGTACAAATATTATTTACCAATAAACTTTAATGGACTTTCCATTTACAACAGATTTACGCTTTTTCGAACTGTGATGTACATAAACTTAAATCATGGTAGTATAAATCAAGAATAACTAATGCCTCGGTGTATGTGAGATTTAAGTTTTAGAAAATATTGAATAAAAAACCCTTTATCTAGAGAAGAATTTCGTGGACAGATTAATAACATCAATCGTGTTACTTTCGCCCTATACAAGTAAAGGTCGAGCGGACCTTAACGATTTGCTGCAGCGCGCCCTTTATTTCATAAAAATATCATTGTTTGACACCTGAAAAATCGTCGGAAGAAGTCTTTGAACAAAACAAGTTATAGTCCATGTAAAGACCAGTTGGGTTGGTTCATCCAAAGAATGCCTTCTTCCTCTTCTCTCTCCTATAATTAGAACGGAATAACATGGCCCCAACAATTTAACTCTTTTATGCTCAAAACATTCAGGACAACTATTTGGTTTGTATTTTGATTTTCTATTTTGAGTTTTGAATTCAATTTCAGTTTTCTAGTATCTGTTTTAAAATGGCAAAAAATGTGATTAATTAAATGAAAAATTATTTCTCAAAATAAAAAATTAGAAAATGAGTTTGACTCAAAACTTTGAAAATCTTTTTTATTGCAATTTAGTCTATGGAATTTGATTATTTAGTAAGTATTGAACAATTTTATGTTAATAAATTATCGAATAATATATACATTTTAGGGTTCATGAATCTTACAATTTTTTTCCTGCTACAAAAGTAAAATAAATAATAAATAAGAAATTATGACGTGCATTGGGAGTTTTTCATCTGTGTTCATTTATAAATATTTTTTAAACGTTTTATGCAAATAATCATTAAGAATTTGAATTTTTTTATTTTTTTATTTTTTTTATGTTTCTAGAAATTTTTTATAATTTTATTCATTAGGAATTTTTTATTTTCATTTTTGAAAATTTACTTTTGAAATTTTTTTATTTTATTTTTTTAAAATTTATTTAATTTATTTTTTCTTGAATTTTACTTTTTAAAATTTTATACATTAGAATTTTATATTCTTATTTTTCAAAATTCTTTTTAAACGCTTATTTTTAAAGTTTCGAGTGTTTTCAGAATTTTCTGAAAATATTAAGAACGATAAAAATGTGTTTTGAGTTTTATCTCACAGGTTTATCCACACCAGACACGTTTTCATTGTTTTACAAAATTAAAAATTGAAAACAGCTTGAATATAACAAAACAAACGCACCCTTAATAACTTTGTCTGTGTTAAAAGTTTCTGAGACGGTGATGCTTGTGTTCAGTAATTTCCTTGTCTACCTGAAGTGAAGTTCTCAAGTTTTCTGAACTCCAACTTTTTCCAGGGTATGGGGTTTCTTTACATGTCAACACCGCCAGTCCTCGCCAGTTCCATGGGCACCTGCAAAGACTACGAACCAAATTGTATATGCGGCACTCAAAAAGTTTTGTTCTACACGGCCTTGGCATTGTTAGCTGTAGGAATAGCTGGTCACAGCGTCTCTCTGTATCCTTTCTTTGTTAAACAGAGAACGAACTTTGACATTGATGACGGCAATAAAATTTATTTTCAGATACTAGGCATGGTTATGGTGACCATTGTGCCACCAATAATTGGAGCTATTATTCTACCTCGCATAAAACCATGGTCAATCCGCTTTGGAATTCCGGCAATCTGTACTGCTGTTGCGACACTTCTATTCTTGAGCGGCTCGTGTTCGTACATTAAGCCTGAACCACAGGGGAGTCCATTGACAAATGTTTGCAGAGTCTTTGTGGCCTCTACTTTTAAGATATCGCAACAATTTCCTCTTGATGATAAAAAACTTTATAGGAAAGATGGCCCTGAGCATCAGTCATTTTCCCGTACTCGTGTTCTCAGGTTTTCACTCGTCTATTTCCTTTACATTAGGCGCATTTGAAACAATTAATTAACGAGAAACGTCCGAAGAACTAGTTAACCTTATCTTTTCCTAAATTGATTCTTATTCTTTTTTTTTTGCTTTAACACAAGGGCTTAGAGAAGGCTGCCATCATATTGCGTGATAAAAATCTAGAAGAACAGGAAAAGAATAGGTGGAGGCTTTGCACAGTTGCAGAAGTAGAAGAAGCGAAAATTGTTGTTCGGATGGTTCCAATGTGGATGACATTCATAGTTTGTGGGATCGTATCTTCTATGGGAAACACGTACTTCCTGGAACAAGCAAATCACTTGGATCGAAAGCTTGGAAAATGGAAAATTCCTCTTCCTGTGTTTCTCCTGCTGTTTAACTTTGCGAAAGCACTGTTTTCCATATCCTGCGCCCGTTTGGCAAGCTACTTTGCTGGATGTAAAAAGTATGCACCTCCCGTTGGAATTGCAGTGGCTATGGTATTCTCAGTACTGTGTTGCATAACTTCTGCCATAATAGAGATTCGACGGCTGAAAGTGATTAGAAGACACGATTTACTCGACAAGTCTGAAGACGATATCCCAATGAGTATATTTTGGCTCCTTTACCAGTTTTTCCTTCTTGCTGGCCTGGTCTCGTTTATCGAGAAGAGCTCAGTTGCTTTCTTCAAGGATCAGGCTCCCAAATCAATGATAAATTACCTCCAATACTCGAGTAGAGGAGTATCTGGTCTAGGATTCATAGGGGGTGTGCTTTCGGTTTATGTGGTTGGTAAAATTAGTGAGAAGGGTGGTAGACAAAACTGGTTCCAGTATACGTTGAACAAGAGTCGACTAGATCGATATTACTGGGTGCTTGCAGCCTTGAGTTCAGTAAATATGCTTGTGTTTATTTTAATTGCTTACATTTACAAATACAAGGAGCTGGAGCCAGAGCCAGAGCCAGAGCCAGAGCCAGAGCCAGAGCCAGAAGAAGGAGATAGTGAATGGCCGGAGAATCTGATCAAAGAGAGGCTGAGTAAATGGCCCGAAGCTCTTGTTGCTGTGGTTACGCTTTTTCTGATATTGTAGTATGAACATTCCACTTATGCAAATTGTATTTGCTCTTTTTGTGTGCACTGAGGTTCTGGAAGAGTTTGTACACAGTATTAAATAAAAATCATTAAATGGAGAATTGTTGCAGATGGTTCTGTAATTTCATTGATGATCTTTTAATTGTATAATATAGCAGCTCTACTTTCAAAGATGGGTCTGTAGTTAATAGTTTAGACTACAACAGTGGATTGCTAGATGTGTAAATATAAAATGATAATCACGAAAATATTTGGATTGAGCCATAATTGCGGATGATATGCCTCCTCGAGATAGCCTTTCCATTGGTAATATCAATCTTGCTACAAAGAACGCAAAGTTTCAGAGTGTGGTTGTGGCTAGGTCAATGCCTTTGAAAGTTGATACAAAGAAGAAATGCGAGAGTCAAATCTCACCAATTTGAACTTCGTGCTTGCCAATAGAAGAAATGTTGCCGTACTTTCACGCCAAAATACAATGGCTATGTGCTTGTGGGAAACTTGAACACTAGACTTACACATTAATAGGTGCTAACGACGATGTCATAATACACCGAAAACTTTCAGCGAAAAAGGCACTTTAAATTTCAATTGGAGAACTCTAGAATTCGATGCAGATTTTAGAGTGAAAGATTATAAGATTTTTCTTCCTTTAGCTTTTTTAACCTTTGATTGTTGTGAATGGTTCTTTTGTTTAGAATTTACTTAATTCTGTATAGCAAAAAATAAAATAATTTTAATTTTCACCAAGAATCTGTTTTGTCTTTAGATAGAAACTGTGATAAGAATTATACATTTTTGTAGATTCGGCAAACTCCTTTACTGATCTTGTAACATGAAAAATTATCCAGCCTCCAATGAAAATTCACATAAAGAACAAGATTGAGAGAATTAAGATTTTCTTTTCTTAAGCTATCAAGAATAATTATGCTCTTTCTGGATTTTTCAAACCCTAGCAGCTATTAATAATACATGTTCAATTGGACTTAGCCAGACTCTAAAATTAATCCGGTCCAATATATAATTAATTCAATTAATTAAATTTGGTCCATGAATTAATTAGGTTAATTAATTCGGGCCGATTAACAAGCAACTTAATTAATTAATTATCCAAAACTTGTCAATTAATTAATTGATAAATCACATTCTTCTAGTTCTCATTTTATATGTAACTCATTAGAGATCACGAAGCCCAATGACATAAATTAATATTTTGATCTAATCAAAATCGATAAATTAAAATACCCCATTTAATTTATTACCAATTCACATCCATTATCCCAGATTGACATCTTGCAATATGTTAGGACAATACATGTGACGAAAAAATCATGTGGTTTGGCAAAAAAAAAATTTGCTCGTTTACCATGAAACTATAATCACTTCGTCAATATGATCAGATCAATCTTGAGATATGGAGACGTGTCAATCTCAATTATCGATCATATCTTTCATTCTACTATTAAGTCAATATAAGTCGAAAACTCATTTTTGACTTACATGTACACCTTGGTCAAGAATTTTGTTATCAGCTTAACTGAATGAAATGTAGATCATAATCTCTTACTAATTAAGAGTAACAAATCTTCTATTGATCATTCATAACTTTCATACAATTCTTGAAATACCGAACGATGTCGCATTGGCGACCCTTAGCATAGTAACATCCAACATCATCAAATATGATTGTCCTCATATGAGGCAACATGATGAACTCAAGTTAAAGGACCAATTCCACTATTGAACATTAGAAATTTACTATTGACACTCAGATAGTTATCCACGTAATATCACCCGACGGGTCTCCAATGTTTTGTTTTATAACAAAACATCCCCGTATTCATTTAAGTTTCACTACATTTTAGCCTATGAAATCAACTACTTACTTCATAAGTAAAAAATATCACACGTGATGGTCTATCCGTAATAACAATATTCGTATCTCATTATTACTTACAACACGAATGATTTAAGATTCAATCATATGTAATTTGTATATCACAATCACAATTCATTGTTATTAACAAATTATCAAGACTTGAATCTACAAATTCTATTTTTTAATTTATTAAAAAATTAATCAAATAATAGATCTGCCATAAAATTGTATCAATTATATATTAAAAGTACTTATACCAAAGTTGATTGGACTTAAGACATAACACTTTCACCTTTTTGGGACGTAGTTTATCATTGCATAAACAAGTCCAATGCGAAATATAGTTGTTTTAGGAGGTAGGCCTCCTTTTGGTAGTTTTAGTTTACAATGATTTATTTGCCTGATTTCATGTTTTATCAACTTCTTGATCTATGTGTTAAGGTGCATTGTCTTTGTTATTTATGGACGTCTATTTATTAAATAAAGGTCTCATACTCTCATAGAAGTCTTCCATACTCCTCTTTTCTGGTTTTTTACCCGGGAAAGTTGAAGCAATGAGATTTCTTCTTGTTTCCACTGAAAGTTGTGTTCATAATTATTATCTATTTTCTAGATTTTATTCCCAGTATTCAGAAATAGTGAGAGGCAGGTTAATGGTCATGGATTCCTTTATTGCTGTTGCGGGTGACTGATCTAACTCAAAAAATCTTTTGCCAGATCAATAACTAAAGGTTCCTATTTTTTGTTCCTGCAATGCCTTATTGCTTGATAAAATGTCTACTAAATATTATTGACGATCCGAAATATGAATGCCTTCTAGTCTCTTAAAATAACAATCACTCGACACTTGCAAAGGAGATTAGAGCAAAATCTTTTGCATTTTGAGGTGCAAAATCTGATGAAAATGAGAATGGCTATTGTTCCTTGTTCTCTCAATGCTATCCATTATTCATGACTTGATTTATGGTTTTTGATACGTTTATTTAGGATTTGTTCATTTCTCAGTGACTTTTGAGTTACTTTATTTGTTTATTTTTAACTTGGAGCTGGAATCATAATTTTTATTTTACTATATAAATATTCAAGCTTCAAATTTATTGTAAACAAACATTATTAATAAGGGATCACAATTGTGGCAGGTTACAATTTGCTATTAGGTGGTGTTAGGATTATTCAAAGCCTAGTTGAAAACAAATTAGCAGATTCAATAAATGCCTATGTAAATAAACATACGCACATAGAAGTGGACAAATTATGTGAAGATTTTTGAAATATTAAAGAATGGGACAAAATTAGGCATCGCTAAAGGGAAAATTTAGAGCTAAAACTAGTTATCGCACACAAGAAAGAAAGGTGGTGGACAACGAATTGAACAAGGCAGCCTATTCTCAGTCTGTCTACTTGATGTAATTAAGCGAGAGGAATGGAAGTATGCAAATAATGATATTTGTAGAAGCCTTTAGTCTTGTTATTGGCCTAGACACTGCGAAATTTGTGTGGGACGCACTCGAGGAAGCCTATGTACAAGACTCTCAGGAGCTAGAGTTTACATTTTGTTAACAAATAATGTATCTATGCGACTATGCAAAGAAGAAAACACCACCATTGGCAAGCATATTAGCAAATTCACGAGCATCTGTGATAGCCTCGCAACAATAGAAATCCTTGTACCTGACAAAGTAAAGGCTTTTTCACAAGTCTAGGGCCAAAATATGAGTCCTTTACTACGACTATGTTAAAGCCTCCACGAAATTAGTATCACTTCTACACGAATATGAACAGCGTTGAAACTGGTTTAGCACCGACGTCTCATGAAACCAGTAGAGAGGGGTATGTACGATAATGAGAGCCGTCAATATTGTGGTGTAATATGCTAAGATCTGCTAGTAGTTACCTAAGCAATTTGTCCAACAGAATGAAATTCCACAAGCACTGGCTGCACTTACTCTAGACAACTCAGTTATTGATAGTAAATGGACATCTGATGCAAGAGCTTCTAATCATATGACACATAATGCAGGTATGTTGAAAAATTTATGCCCATATTTAGGGACAGATTTTGTTATAATTGGAGATGGCACTTCCCTTCCCATTAAAGCTGTTGGTGATTCATGTGTTAAAATTAACTTTGATGTCCTTCTCCATAATGTTCTTCATGTTCCCCCATTTAGCAAAGAATTTACTCTCTGTTAGTCAGCTCGCTGATAACTATCCATTAAACTGTGAATTTTCTAATGTGGATTTTGGTGTTTAGGAATGAAAGATGGGTCACAAAGTGACGACAGGAAAATGCAAGGATGATTTGTTTGTCCTTTCCTGTCCTCATCAAATCGATTTAGATCAAACACTTCAGAAATATGGCATTAATAGCTACAACATCCCCAAGCATCCGCACTTCAATTACTTAGGAATAAGGGCTTGATTCAAGTTCAAGTTTAAAAAATTACAATCTATTTGAGATAGTCGTCAATAAGGCAAATTGAGCAAAATGCCTTTTTATTGTTCCAAAAACTCTAGCTCAACTATTTTTAACAGAGTACACTATGATTTGTGGGGTCCAGGGCCTATTTATCGCTTGGAAAATTTTGGTATTATGCCTGTCTAGGAGATGACTTTTCACGTTATACTTGGATAATACCTCTCAAAACTAAAGCTGATTTTTTCAATGCTTATTTGGCGTTTGAACTTTATGTAGCACAACGATTTGATACAAAAATAAAAATCTTTCATTCTGATGGAGGTGGTGAATTTGTTAATCAAGACTCATCTCTCATTTCCAAGTGCAGGAAATAGTTCATCAAATTTCCTGTCCTCGTACTCCAGAACAAATAGGTATAGTTGACGGTTGACATTAGAATAATCCGTGACTAAGGTATGACCATATTATTTCATTGTGGTGCACACTTATACTTATGGTTGGAAGCTTTTACAACTGCAGTTTTTTTTACTAAAGCGACTTCCATCTTTTGCTATTAATTTTGATACTCCTTACTTTAAGTTGCATGTTTTTCACCCTTCTTACTCTTTCTTGCAAGTATTTGGTTCTAAATGTTTTCCTTACACTTGGGACACACACAAAAACAAATGTAATACTAACTTGTGTCTTTGTGGGATATAGTAACAGACACAAAGGATACAAATGCTTTTACTCATCTGGTGAAAAGATATTCGTCTCTTGACATGTAGTATTCAATGAGACCAGTTTTCCATTTCAAAAGTCGCAAGAATGCATTGGAATTTCCTCATATCAATGGATTAGCATTTTTGACTCATGGATTACCTTACCTCTTCAACAAGTTGATTCGCTGATGTTGTCTATAGAAGTTAATAATGTTGATTCTTCATCCACTCTATTGCCCAGTTTGGTACCTCATGATGTTTCAATGGCTACAGCTACCGGACATTCACTCTCCCAAGTGCCAGCTGCAGTCACAACTCTCCCAGACACTTCTTTGTTTAGTATGAATGCAAACCCAATTCCACTAGTGTTTCCTACACATGAAACTCAAACAACAAGCCCTCTTATAGACATTGCAACGTGTTAAGCTGAAGCCTAGCTTCCTCTACTTCTTCAAATATCATCTATTTATATGTCACCTAATTTTCATTCTTCTAACATAGACACCAACTCTTTTGTGCATTCCCAGGCCCAAGATCAGGATTCTAAGACTGTAGAACTTCTACATCCGGTTGAGCCTCAAAGTACTTTAAACTCCGAGCCTACTCATAGCATGGTGACTCGATCACAACTTGGGATTAACAAACCAAACCTGAAGTATGCTATGATGTAATTAGCCAAGATATTCTGAGAGAACCTGCTCAGTCAAGGCTGCTCTGAATCATGTTGGATGGAGGACTACAATTGAAGAAGAGATGACTACTCTATATCATAATCATACCTGGAAACTTGTTCCTTGTGAGCCTATTATGCATGTTATTGGTTCCAAAAGGGTCTTTAAGCCTAAACTAAAACCAGATGGTCCTCTTGATCGATTTAAAGCGTGAGTGGTAGCCAAGGACTACCATCAAATGTATGGTATAGACTATATTGAAACATTCTCTCCTGTAATGAAGCCATGCACAATCTGCCTTGTAATTAGCCTTGCTCTTGTTTGACATTAGGACATTCATCAAATGAATATTAAAATGCGTTTCTCCATGGTTTTATCTTTGAAGATATTTATATGAAACAAAACCAGGAATGTCTGACCCAGCATACCCTAATTATGTGTGCAAGCTACAACAGGCCCCTTACGGCTTGAAACAAGCCCCAAGAGCTTGGTTTGACCATTTTAGTTCTTTTCTAATTAAACATGGTTTCTTTTGTAGCGTAGTTGATTCATCCCTCTTTATCTTACACTCTCCCCATGGAACTTTAATTTTCTTATTGTACATCGATGATATGTTTCTTATAGGCCTATACCCATAACTTTTAGATGATTTCATAAGACTTTGCACACTGAATTTGCAATAAAGGATCTCAATTCCATTCATCACTTCCTTGGTATTGAGATCACACCAACTCCGGATCAACTGCATCTATCAAAATCTCACTATGCTATCACTATTCTTGAGAAAACATAAATGGTTGATTGCAGGACTATGAGCTCCCCCCTAAAGGTAAAAACCAAAGGTCTTAATAATACCATTCCCCATGAAGATCCAAGCTTTTATCGAAGTCTCATTAGGGCTATAGAGTACCTCACACTTACCAGGCCTACGGTGTTAATTTTACTACCCAATTCATGCAAACTCCCATAATTGCACATCTAAAAATGGTGCGTCACATCTTGCGATACATCAAAGGCACTATCCATCTAGGTCTTAACTTTACTTCCCGCACTATATTTGATCTATATGCTTTATCTTATGTTGATTGGGCAAGCTGTCTTACTACTCAACGCTCTGCCATAGGCTATAGTACCTTCCTTTGACGTAATCTCATTTCTTGATGTGTAAAAAAAAAAGAATATCATCTCCATAACCAGTACTAAAGCTGAATATAGGGCAATGTCCCACACCATTGCTCAACTAATATGGCTGAGCTTCCTTCTCGAAGACCTTTGAGATGCCATACAGCATCATCTTGTCTTGTTCTGTGACAATCTCAGCACTCTCCACATGACTGTACATCCAGTCTTCCATGCCCACAGCAAACACATCAAATTGGACTATTACTTTGTGCGTGAACAAGTTGCACTTTGTCTTCTTGTTACTCAACATATCTCCACTACTCACCAAGTTGCTGACATATTCACCAAGCCCAGTCAAAAGCTACCGCCATTGATTTTCGCAATAAACTTAGCCTCCAGCCTTGTCTTTATTTACAGGAGGGTATTAAAGCAAAGCAATGTGAACAATATGAGGATAAGGTAGCAACAGCAAAATCTGTAGAGATATTTGAGGAATAGGAAATTGTATATTAAGCTTATTCTCTTTCAAGTGATAATTTGATTTGATACAAAGAATATTCTATCAAGATCTGAATTGATAATCAAGGTAAATCAAGGCGAGAATGAGTGGATTGATTGTACATTCAATCAGATCGCATGATAGAG
>NC_036238.1:19885414-19892568 GCF_002742605.1 Olea europaea var. sylvestris
GGGGTGGGGTGGGGAGGGGAGGTTGAAGAAGACAACCCTTTTTTAATTTATTTTCTTAATTTTTTTATTTTTTCTTGATTTTTTGATTTTTTTTGTTCATTTTATTTAATACTGTAATTATCAAATTATCATTTTACCCATTCCAATTAGGTCAAAATTTACTTTCTTGGTCAACTAACGGTCAAATGGACGGTTTCCATCCATTTGGACTTCGGGTGCGAATTTTTAAAAGGTTTGATACCTCCAGTGGCACAAATGAAAGGTTTGGGCAAAGTCTGCTAATAAACGAAAGGTTTGATACTTCGACTGCAATTTTCCCTTAATATTTCCACAAATTTCACCTATGGCTCGGTTGGTTGACTTTTTTACAACCAAGAATCTCTTGTAAAGCATTTTATAGTGTTATTTTTCTAATTGAACATTTTTTTTACCAAAAGTAATACAAGAGAGATGATTCGAACTTGTGAATCTTTTTTTAGCTTACTGAGGACATTACCATTGTTGCATTCATTGAGTTGTGACAAATAGCGTAACAAAATGATATATCTTCAAGTTTAGCGGCCTCATGCAATTTAATAAGATTTGAACCCTTGACCTTCGTTTGAAACAGATGGAGATTCGGCTACTATGTCACTTGCTTAAATTAGTGCATAAGTGTATGCAGAAAGTATATTTTCATTTTTATCAAAAATAATTGTTATATTTAATTTTAAATATTTTATTGCGACCAACGAACCAGCCGCCCGTGCTGACTTCAAATCCTAGATTCGCCCCTGTATATAGGTTAGCATAAATATGACAATGTAATTTGGTTCTTGTCCTAACATTGAGACTGAATTCGGAAAAACGTTTCTTCAATTGCAAATCAGTTAAGAGTTGCCTCTATACAATGTCTTATGCCACTGGGTTTGCAATGAATGGAAACCTTCAAATTGATTAGTATACCATAGTGACTGTGTCATTAAAAAGGTCTGGCTTAGCATTCCAATTCAACACAAATCGTTTTGTTCATCTGGTCATTATACATATTTTGTCCTTAGGGCTTCAAATTCACAAATTATTTTTATTAGTGATATTCATTTGGATCACAATACGCTACTAACACCAAAAGGTAATAATCTAAGATGGACTCTGAACTTGAGGTTGTGGCTTTACAGGTCACCGAATTTGGTAAATATTTGTATTCACTATATTTGTTCATGACAGTGTAGCTCGATTTACATTGTCTAGGGATTCTGGTGAATAATAAAATCAAGTCACTCAATTAGGTACATATTTGTATTTACCATATTTTGTTGATGACAGTGTGACTCAATTTGCATTGTCCGAGCATTTTGGTCAATAATAAAATCAAGCTGCTCAATTAGGTTCCTAGTTGTATTCACTATATTTAGTTCATGACAGGGTGCCTCAATTTGCATTGTCTGGGCATTCTGGTCAATAATAAGATCAATATTTAGTTTATTTATTGCCTTCTGTTAACAATATACAAGTAAATTTTGAAACCCACTTATCTTGGAACCTTTCTTAAAGGATTTTCACGGAAGTTCCATTATCTGCTCCTCAATTTGTATGGACCAACTTTTGACGAAAGAATGTTTTCAAGAAATGTGTAAGGGGCATAATAGAATTTTCTGTAAGCTGCACTTTTATGCTTCCAATGGTACAAATTGTATCAATCTTCTAATCTAAAATTTGAATCCGTTCCTCCCTGCAACGTACTCTGTAGGTATGGTTGGAGTGGTGGTTGACACAGAAAGCTTGTTTGCAATCTTTACTATTCAAGAAAAAAGAGGGAAAACTTTGCTTCACTTGCTTCTTAAACAAAGAGATCCAACTAAATTTTGAAGGCTAATTGAGTTGATTGTGTCATTTCATGTTCTTCCATGATAAATTGACTTCAGCTCTCGGCTAGGACTGGTTCTGAGCCGCTGCAATATTTTATCTCCCTTTTTCCTTGTCTATTATTTCCGGAAAGATGTGTTCTAGTTCTCCGGACATGTTGGTAGAACAGTACGAAGCACAAGAATGTACACATTTGTCTGCGTAGTTGATTTACCTAACCAGCTGTCTTCAGTGTTTGTTGAGAAGTTGAATAATCAAGACAGTTCCCATTCCTTGAATTGTACCATTAGCACCAATTATATTCATAGAATTGCTTGTCAGTAAATTCTCGCTTCAATCATGCAAGAACATAAAAGTTTCACAGATAGGACTATGAAAAAAACAAAAAAAAAAGGCAAATAGGGCGTTGTCCTGTATGGAATTTGTGAAATAAAGCTTGTAAGTAAAGTTTAGGGGTTGTTCTCTTCATGTTTCAATTTTGTAGTTTTAAGTTTTGAATTCATTTTGAGTTTTGTGTTTTGAGTGCCTATTTTGAAATTATTGAAAATGCGTTTGAGTATTTGGCCGAAGTCGATACGAAGTCACTTTAATCGATTTTCAATTCTCGATTTATTTAACCAATATCCAACAATCCCCTACATGAATGGAAATTCCTCGATATGCGCAACACAATGTAAAGGTGGTAAATAAGGGCAAAAATGCCAAAAAATGAAAGGTAGGGACGTTTTCCACAATAACCTCGAAAGGTAAGGATGTTTTGCGCCAATTACCCTTCCTAGTTTCATTTAAATTATATGGTCTCTGACAAAAAATAAAAAATAAAAAATAAAAATAAAAATAATATAAAAAATAAAATTGACTGACTGACCTAATAGAATGGATCTCATTTCCCTCGGTACATTTCCTCTACTCCTTTCTGACACAAATAACATTATCCGGATTTAAGATAATGTTTCCAACCTTGCCAAGTCCAGTCTCACCCTGTCACTTAACCCTTTTTTTGTCCAGCTGCACTTTCATATTTGTCAATTTTTTTGGCACTTTGTCTAGGTTTCTCATCTACTGGATTTGGTGACTTTTATGTAGGAATGATTTGTAGCTTATTTATTATTATTATTTTTTTTATTTTTTTTTATGACCGTGGGTGTCCGGGCAGCTTACGAGAACCACGGCTGATCCCACGGAGCCCTGAAATTTATAGTTGGGTACTCACCTCAGTGACCTTGAGAGGACTTGAACTGATGACCATTGGGGGGCAAATTCAAAGCCCGACCACTGAACTACCCCTCAGAGTTGATTTGTAGCTTATAAAGCTCCTTAATTCATTAATTTATAATCAAGAATAGCAAAAACGTTTAGGGGCTGTTCTCTTCGTGTTTCAATTTTGTAGTTTTAAGTTTTGAATTCATTTTGAGTTTTGTGTTTTGAGTGCCTATTTTGAAATTATTGAAAATGCGTTCTTTTTGCCATTTTGGAACCATTTTCCGTATTTTCAATTTTTTCCAATTTTGTACTGAAAACGCCTAAAACAACAAAAATGTCGTTTTGTGTTTTCTTCACAAATTTTTTTTCGTTTTCGAAAACAGGAAAGAGAACGCATTTTCACCATTTTGAAATATTGAAAACAGAAAACAGCTCGAAAACGGCAAAAAGAACACACCCTTAATACTTCTGACTTTTACCTCTATTGGGTCAGTATTCACATTTGACATAACCACTATTTGGGGAAATTAGAGTTTTGAATAATAATTTTGACATAACCACTATTTGGGGAAATTAGAGTTTTGAATAATAATTTTTAGAAGAATATCTGGTTAAATATTAGGAAAAGATTTTGAATTGACGTGCAGAATATTTTATTGTGTGAATGCGTTGTTGAAAATGAGTTTAAAAATAATGTTTATCAAATAGGGGCTTAATCCATTTTGAACTCTTCATTTTTTTATTTTATTTTATTTTGTTGGATTAGCAAGAATTGCCGAATGTCGTTGGATTGTTACGGTAATAACAAGGACTGTATCAATGTTTGTTCTGTAATTTTTTTATTATTATTATATATTTTTTGGCTTGGCAATAAAATGAAATTTAACTTATAGCAACGTGTTATGTGACCCAATCGTCACATTTTTTCTTTTTATTTTTAATCCTTGGCTTAATTATTTTATTGGCCTGAACTTTCGCTTCCGTTACGAGAACGTCATTGAACTCTAATTTGTTTTCTCTCAATCACTGACTATAAAAAGTGATGCACCTCCGTCACTCAAGTGAATCCTGTTAAAGAGGTTGTTGACATAGCGATGAAAATTTTATGTGGCATATTAATGCTGATAACTTTGTCCAATTGGACAAATCATGTTCTTTAATGGTTATGAACTTTTCCATGTGTCACTGAACGAAAACTGGTCTTTGAGAAGTCTCTCCATGCTCATTAATTAAACTTTAAAAATGTCTCTTCTTCCTACTTTTATAATGGTATAAAAATGCAATCAAATGGTTAATAGAAAGGCCGCCTTACAATGGACTAAGTTTCGCAATTTGGTAAATCCCGAATGGGATATTCTTCTCAATGATTCTCTTGTAAGGTTGGTCGCTCGTCGCTTCCCACACGGACACGGTACCTTTTTATTTTGCCCTTCTATGCCACGAATACTGTAGTCTTCAACGTCATGGCTACCCGAGCAACACTCTTCACTCTGAATTTAAATAGAGGAGGATCTTGCTATCCATTTTTCTCATTCTTTTTCTTTGTTTCCTACCTTCTTTAGGATTAAACTAAGCTAGTGGTTTATTCCCCACACTTTAAGATATTTGTAGGTAGGTTTTCGACCTTTCCATAATTCGTAAGGTGATTCAACCTTATCTTTGTGTGGTATTTTATTAAGGATATGATTTGTAGAAAGTATGGCTTCCCCCCACAAGTTTTGAGGCAAGCCCGAACTAATCAACATTGCATTCATCATTTCCTTTAACGTTCGATTTTTGCGTTAGCAATTCCATTAGATCGTGGTGAATATGGTGCCGTTGTTTGATGAATTATTCCAGATTCTGCACAAAATTCTTCAAACGGTGCAACATATTCTCCACCTCTATCACTACGAATCATTTTAATTCGTTTTTCAAGTTGATTTTCAACTTCATTTTTGTAGTGTTTAAACACTTCCAAAGCTTCATCTTTGCTTTTCAACAAGTACACATAACAGTAACTTGTACAATCATCTATGAATGTGATGAAGTATTTTTTACCACCCCTTGTTTGTACGAACTTCAAATCACACACATCCGTGTGAATTAGTTCTAATGGTGTGGTGTTTCGTTCAACCGAATGAAATGATGTTTTGGCCGCTTTTGCCTCTACACATGTTTCGCATTTTCCATTATTAAAATGCATATTCGGAAGTAAACTTAAATTCATTAACTTTCGTATTGAATTAAAGTTTGCATGTCCTAATCTATGATGCCATAGATTACATGACTCAAGAATATAAACTGAAGATGACGTTTTATTGATTGTAGCATTTGACACAACAGTTAGGACATTCATTTTGAATAGTCCATCTTTTACATAGCCTTTGCCTACATACATATCATTTTTGGTAAGTACAAACTTATCCGATACAAAGACTAGTTTAAAGCCATTCTTGCTTAACAAAGAACCCGACACAAGGTTCTTGCGAATATTCGGTACGTGAAGGACATTATTGAGGTTAAGTTCTTTTCCCGACGTCATCTTTAAGACCACTTTGCCTTGCCCTTCCACTTTGGATGTTGAGGAGTTCCCCATAAATAATTTTTCTCCCTCAGTTGGAGTGTATGATGTGAACATTCCTCTATCGGCATAAATGTGACGGGTTGCACCCGTATCAACCCACCATTCCATGGGATTTCCAACAAGGTTGCATTCAGAAACAACTGCCGATAAATTCATATCGGACATGCCATTTGAAATGGCATCAGATTCGACAATGTTGGCTTGGGATTGCTTCTTAGGTTTGCGACAATCAACCGAGCGATGTCCAGCCTTTCCACAATTGTAGCAATTGTCCTTGAACTTCTTTGCATTCTTCTTTGTAGATTCAAAGGAATGCTTTCTCTTCTTTTCTTTGTTGTTGCTAGATTCTACCACATTTGCCTTTGCTTGTGGTATGCTATCCCCAACTCATTTTTCCGAACTTCGGTTGTCTTCTTCAATCCTCAATCGGACCACAAGTTCTTCAATGTTCATCTCCTTGCACTTGTGCTTGTGCTTGAGATAGTTTTTGAAGTCCCTCCATATGGGTGGAAGTTTCTCGATAATTGCAGCCACTTGAAATGATTTGCTCACGGACATATTTTCCGCATGAATGTCATGGAGTATGACTTGCAATTCTTGCACTTGACTGATGACGGTCTTCGAATCTACCATTTTGTAGTCCAAGAATTTTCCCACAATGAACTTCTTGATTCCGGCATCTTCGGTCTTGTACTTCTTTTCCAAGGACTCCCATAGTTCCTTTGCAGATTTCTTGTAGCAATATACACCGTATAAGGCGTTGTCCAAGCCATTAAGAATGTAATTTTTGCATAGGAAGTCCGAATGTTTCCATGCATCCAAAGCAATCAAAGATGCCCTATTGTTTTCCCCTTCTTGTATGGCGGGAGGATCTTCATTCAAGAATTTTGCCAAGTTGAGGGTTGTGAGATAAAACAACATTTTCTGTTGCCACCTTTTGAAATCAACCCCAACAAATTTCTCCGGCTTTTCCCCATGTGAAATGGAATTTGAATGTACAATAGTAGGGGCACCCACAACCGGAGTAGTAGTTGTATTCACAACGGGAGGAATCACACCGGTAGGAACACTTCCTTCAGAAGTTCCCATGTTCGAAGTTTCATTCGAAGTAGTATCGGTATTAAGAACCGTATTCATTTCTGTTTACGTAAAACAGAAGATCAACCAAAAATAGAAGTGAAGAAGAAGTTAAACTTAACAAGTTTAACCAAACAAGAATGTCACTTTCACAAAAATGAAGAATGAATTCGACTTAAGATTGTTGGAAGAATTTTGTGAATAGTGACGCCGAAATAAGTATAATGATGGTGACAAAGCCGAGGCAAGAGTTGGACTCTTTGTCCTTAAGTCGAATTTGCCCCGCAACGGTGCCTACGGATTTCGGCAATCGACTCCCAAGATACAACGGCTACACTTGTGTTTGTAGCACTCCAAAACACAAGTACAACGAACCAAATTTAGGTTTATGTACTCCAAGGATGAAATGAAGGAAAATCAAAATAAATGAAATGATTTTGATTTTGGATAGAAGAGAGGATGA
>NC_036238.1:19892678-19904031 GCF_002742605.1 Olea europaea var. sylvestris
ATGCAGAGAAATCAAAATTCTCTTTCGGGGGCGTTGCCCCCGACCCCCCACGAGGGGCGCTGCCCCTCGACCCTCGCGACCTGACCGGGCAGGTCGATCCCCGTTTGTGCGCCCCGAAGCGACGAAGTGGCAAACAATTTTTGCTTAAACGGATTGAGTCGAGCTTTTGAGTATTTGGCCGAAGTCGATACGAAGTCACTTTAATCGATTTTCAATTCTCGATTTATTTAACCAATATCCAACAATGTGTAAGGGGCATAATAGAATTTTCTGTAAGCTGCACTTTTATGCTTCCAATGGTACAAACTGTATCAATCTTCTAATCTAAAATTTGAATCCGTTCCTCCCTGCAACGTACTCTGTAGGTATGGTTGGAGTGGTGGTCGACACAGAAAGCTTGTTTGCAATCTTTACTATTCAAGAAAACAGAGGGAAAACTTTGCTTCACTTGCTTCTTAACACAAAGAGATCCAACTAAATTTTGAAGGCTAATTGAGTTGATTGTGTCATTTCATGTTCTTTCATGATAAATTGACTTCAGCTCTCGGCTAGGACTGGTTCTGAGTCGCTGCAATATTTTATCTCCCTTTTTCCTTGTCTATTATTTCAGGAAAGATGTGTTCTAGTTCTCCGGACATGTTGGTAGAACAGTACGAAGCACAAGAATGTACACATTTGTCTGCGTAGTTGATTTACCTAACCAGCTGTCTTCAGTGTTTGTTGAGAAGTTGAATAATCAAGACAGTTCCCATTCCTTGAATTGTACCATTAGCACCAATTATATTCATAGAATTGCTTGTCAGTAAATTCTCGCTTCAATCATGCAAGAACATAAAAGTTTCACAGATAGGACTATGAAAAAAACAAAAAAAAAAAGGCAAATAGGGCGTTGTCCTTGTTGGAATTTGTGAAATAAAGCTTGTAAGTAAAGTTTAGGGGTTGTTCTCTTCGTATTTCAATTTTGTAGTTTTAAGTTTTGAATTCATTTTGAGTTTTGTGTTTTGAGTGCCTATTTTGAAATTATTGAAAATGCGTTCTTTTTGCCATTTTGGAACCATTTTCCGTATTTTCAATTTTTTCCAATTTTGTACTGAAAACGCCTAAAACAACAAAAATGTCGTTTTGTGTTTTCTTCACAAATTTTTTTTCGTTTTCGAAAACAGGAAAGAGAACGCATTTTCACCATTTTGAAATATTGAAAACAGAAAACAGCTCGAAAACGGCAAAAAGAACACACTCTTAATACTTCTGACTTTTACCTCTATTGGGTCAGTATTCACATTTGACATAACCACTATTTGGGGAAATTAGAGTATTGAATAATAATTTTGACATAACCACTATTTGGGAAAATTAGAGTTTTGAATAATAATTTTTAGAAGAATATCTGGTTAAATATTAGGAAATGATTTTGAATTGACGTGCAGAATATTTTATTGTGTGAATGCGTTGTTGGAAATGAGTTTAAAAATAATGTTTATCAAATAGGGGCTTAATCCATTTTGAACTCTTCATTTTTTTATTTTATTTTTTTGGATTAGCAAGAATTGCCGAATGTCGTTGGATTGTTACGGTAATAACAAGGACTGTATCAATGTTTGTTCTGTAATTTTTTTATTATTATTATATTTTTTTTGGCTTGGCAATAAAATGAAATTTAACTTATAGCAGAATTTAGGGACATTGAATTGGCATTTTGTTCATCGATTCGTTGAATTTGTGAAATTAGGGTTTTTAATAATCAATTGGGGATTCAAGTTCTTAATGATTTCATTTCAATTCATTTCAATACAATAATTCTAAAATTGTGTATTTACATTTCAGTTGCGTATTTATTTCATTAGATTAGTGAAATTTTGAATTTAGGGTTTCCAATTTTGAAATTAGGGTTTTCTTTGCAATTAGGGTTTCGAATTGGGGATTTCTCCTGAAATTAGGGTTTTCATATTTAAACCAAATTTTCATTCAATTAAATTCGGTTAAGGTCACATTAGTTTAATTAGAGCTAATTTAATCCTCGTGGGAACGATACTTGGACTCATAGTCCACTTTACTACTTGTTAACGAACCGTACACTTGCGGTGGGTTTTAAAATCGAGTAGAAATAATTTTGCGAACAGGATTAAACTAAGCTAGTGGTTTATTTGGGGGCATAAACATCTAAGCCACAATTGTTTTTTCTACTGATGGAATTTATTTCATAAATTAAAGAAATTTTTTCACTTTATATCACTTATTGACAGTCAACTTAATCTTCTCTTTAATTTAATAAAAAGTTAGATACAATATTAAGTGCGCATGGAATGCTCGACAATCGAAGACAAATCTATGAATTTAGTTAGAGGGTCTGAAACGGTGATAATTTTATTGGTGCTAGCATGTCGAGATACCACATGACATGCTTCATTTTTTCTATAGTAGGACACTTAGATGATACTTCTACATTTCATCAATTGCAAAATCAATTCAAAATGCCAACAAAAGGATTGCAAGGCAGCAAAAATAATATTAAGTGACAAGACAACAAACAATTAATTAATGAGCAGACAAGACAAGAAAATTCAATTATTTTATTTTATATAAATTATTATTAATACACCAAAAAGAATAGGGACGGCAAGCATAGCACTTGCTAAATGCTATGTATCAATGTGTAATATAGGAACAGCAATTGACAATATAGTATCGAGCAACTAGCAATTAGAAACACAATTAATATGATGATCTTTATACTGACTGTCTACAATTTCAATGAGTTGGGGTTACAAGAACATTCATTGATATGATAAATGTCGAAATGCGCATAGAAATAGAAAACTAATCGAAAAAAATTTGAAATTTTAGAAAATAAAAACAAAATTAGGCATAATTTAAAGAAAAAATGTAGTTATATTATGTGAACAGAAATACAATATGGGAAGTGTTAGTCCTAAGTTGCATGATTGCATATGCCAGGATATTTTAATTTTAAAAATAGATTAGACAATTAATTAATGAGCAGACAAGACAAGAAAATTCAATTATTTTATTTTATATAAATTATTATTAATACACCAAAAAGAATAGTTACGGCAAGCATAGCACTTGCTAAATGCTATGTATCAATGTGTAATATAGCAACAGCAATTGACAATATAGTATCGAGCAACTAGCAATCAGAAACACGATTGATATGATGATCTTTATACTGACTATCTACAATTTCAATGAATTGGGGTTACAAGAACATTCATTGATATGATAAATGTCGAAATGCGAATAGAAATGGAAACTATTGGAAAAAAATTTGAAATTTTAGAAAATAAAAACAAAATTAGGCATAATGTAAAGAAAAAATGTAGTTATATTATGTGAACAGAAATACAATATGGGAAGTGTTAGTCCTAGGTTGCATGATTGCATATGCCAGGATATTTTAATTTTAAAAATCGATTAATAAACTCATTTTGTCCTTTTATTGGCCGGTGGATCCAAGTCAAGGTCAATTATAATTTTATGTAACAAATATA
Source organism: Olea europaea var. sylvestris (assembly GCF_002742605.1). NCBI lineage: Eukaryota > Viridiplantae > Streptophyta > Magnoliopsida > Lamiales > Oleaceae > Olea > Olea europaea. Next base: position 19,896,188 of record NC_036238.1, read on the forward strand.
AACGTGCATGTATGTATAATTCAGTCAAGTTCAACGCCAACTTGCTCAGAAAAGCAGTCCCACAAAAAGAACAAATTGGATTAGGTAAAGCTTTCTTTAATATTTAGCTATACCCAGTGCAATAATTTGTTGACAAACAGAAGAAAGTGCATATTGAATCGTACTAGCTAGCTACAATTTCTAACATATTGGCACATTATACCATTAGTTTACGGGTTCGAGGATAAAGTTACTTTGTCAAAAGGATTTGATAGAAAATTTCACATAATTGTATGTGACAGTAGATGATTAGATAAAAAAGGTTATTGTATTTTAACAATCCAATGATAGAATGTTACATAGTATTATGTTAAGTTTTATGTCAATATTGATGTTCATGCAGCATGATTGTTGTAAATGGCTTACATCATCAAAAATTTGTCACCATAGACGTATGCTTTAATGGTCCTCCACGCCTGCTTCCCTTGTACTTCTTGGATGATTTGGTAATGTCAATTACACTAATCCTCATTGCGTGATCATATTAATTTGCAATTTGCACCACTTTTCTTCCTTTATTTATATATATATTTTTTTAACTTATTGAAGTAGGTCAAATAATTTCGCAATCTGTCTTGAAGCCGAGAGATAAACTAAGTCGAACTCACAAGACTCGAGCTCCAATATTTAATAAAATTGATAATTATCTCAACTAAATGGTTAATGAATGCCCTTTTTTGCAAGTACATGATCTAAATCTATTTCGTTCAAATTAAAAAAAAAAAGCATCGAGATCAATCTTATAATCAAGATCTCACTTATTGGCACCTCAAAGAACTTGAGTTAGCAATTAAAAGAACATTATGTGATCAAGATTCAGGTGACTCATTCTATGATCAATTAAAATTTTTATTTCAAACGAACACAAATATTCATCTACACAGTCTCGTTCAATACGCACTAAGTAAATCGTTGTTCTTAGGATTTTGCTGAATGTACGACATTTGCTATACAGCAGCATTTACAGCCCTCACCCAAGGATAGGGTTCGCGATTATTTTAATCGTGGACTCCACTCGATGCATGCGTGTGTGTGTGTGAACAATGCTGTACACATAGCATGTTCCTTGTTCTTATTCTCTATATCATAGACAAACTACTTATCAATAGATTATTCTACATGTACACCAAGGTGCAATGTCCAAGTGGCATTTCATCGTTGGCGGGTAGAAAAATCATTATGTATACGATTGATATATTTTTAATCAAATTTCAAATTGTAACTTAATATACTCGCCCATCAAGCATACAATTTATAACATTTCATGAAACATTAAACCAACATATACAATGTCGTTTATCTGGCCTCTTTATTTCCAACCCATTTCCATACAATGTTTTAGAGCTTCAGAAGAAAGATGATTATGATCTCGTGTCATTATCCAATGGTTGTTTTCTCAAATTTATAATTTTCTCAATTCTGATTTCCCTCTCATCAGGCAGCAACCAAAAATAAATAAGTAAAATTTGTTATAAAATAACGAGAACTATTCATTACAAATTAAGCTCCCGTTTGGTCCCCATTAATTTTCATTTCATTACATTTCCATTTTTCTCTTATATTTTCAATCACGTGATTTTTTATAAAATAGTATTACACATAAATAAAAAAATTCATTCTTTTTCAATTACTCATTTTTCAAAAAATTATTATTCCAACTATTTTCATTCCGGCTAATTTAGCATAATATTGTCGTACTCAAAGACAGCTGGATCATATTTCAATAATTGATGCCCTAAATCTTTTCCCTCTCCACTCTCTATTCCTATTGGCTGCTTGATTCAAGTCAATGTCAATGCCAATTCTAATTATCCAGTAACATTATGAATTTGAACATCACCGTTCACACAAGAAAAATTAAAAAATTAATGACAGCCCATCAAAGACATTGGACAAATGCACGACTGTTAAGGCTATTTATTGAGAATAGAGGCGGGCGGAGAAATCCAACTTTGCTTGAGGCTGCTGCGTCAACGATTCGAATCCTCAAATATGGATTTGGCTCTTGGGTAAGTGTAAGTATACAAGCAGCCTTCCACCCTGTACCCTTGGAGGCATAACCGGCGATTTACCTCTCTCACGATGTTCCAGGACAGGGGCAGTGGGGGACCATTAAGGTTGGGGTTCAGCTTTTTTTTTTTTATTGAGAATAAATTAATTTCAGTGTTCAGACTTCAGAATGTTATTATTATTAAATTTTTTTTTTCCCACCAATGGAGACTGACGGACGGACGATGGATTTGCATATAAAAAAAGCAGCGAGTTTCACATCTTTGTGCGTGTCTGAAAGTTCTGCATTGCCAAGTTTGAAGGTAAGAACAGAAATTACTATTGTAACCAACTTTCAATAATTTTTTTTTTAATTAATAATTGGGAACAAAGTATCTGCTTCAGGATTTACTCTGTTTTAAATTTTCCATGTGGGTTTTGAAGTTTTTTTCCTTTTGATTAATGCTCTGCAGGAAGCGAGGGTGATTCGTTTAATTCAGAAATGGCGGTTTTTGTACGAGTTATGGGTAATTAGTTGATGTTTTACTGTGCTTATTTATGCATTCGTTCGAATCGAATTGAATTATTGATGGATTTAGATGGTGGAATGTTTTGTTTGCTGTGTAATGACAGTTTTGCTATGGGCTGATATATTGGTTTGGTACACAATGTTTGTGATGCAAACATACTTGACAAATGTATGGAAACTGAGTTTTACTCATGCTGCTGGAATTTTGAACATTTGGAATGGTGTTACTATGGTATTGCCTGTCGGGTTTCTCCACCTCGTTGACGCAGTTATGGGAAAATACTTAATGCTCCTGCTGTCCAGTATAGCCTACAGTGTGGTTAGTTAGTTCCTCTATCTTCTCAACTTTGTTGGTTCAATCCTATCGTCCAATCTATTTGGGGATATTGGAGGTAATTTTTGAGTCAACATAGAACTTAAGAGATTAATACTTTTGGAATCTTGAGCTTAGTAGCCTGTTCTTTATTTCTCTTGTATTGTTATTTTGGTCACAATTTCAGGAACAGAGATATAAGTTTGTTCAAGTTTTGTGGTTGGGAGCATGTTGTTCTAGCCTTGGGATGAACTTAAAAAAATGGGTTTTCCTTGGTTAGATTTCTAGACTTCAATATCCATGTAATAACTAATTAGTGACGGAGAAATCGAAAGAGATGGGAAATATTACATTTATGCTTCTTCGAGCTGTGATATACATAAACTGCAATCATGTTCGTAGAAATGAAGAATAACTAATGCCTCAGTATACGGGAGATTTAAGTTTTAGAAAATATTGAAGAAAACCCTTTATCTAGAGAAGGATTTTAGTGGACAGATTACTAACAATGGCCCGCAATTTAACTCTTTTATGCTCCAAACATTAAATTGCTTGATCCACGCCGAGTTATCAAGAAAAAAAAAAAAAAGTTTCTGCAACAGTGGATGCTTAGGTTGAGTAATTTCCATGTGTGCCTGAAGTGAAGTTCTCTAGTTTGCTGAACTCCCAACTTTTTTCCAGGGTATGGGGTTTCTTTCCATGTCAACGCCGCCAGTTCTTGCCAGTTCCACTGGCACCTGCAAAGACTATGAGCCAAAATGTATAGGTGACACACAAAAAGCTTTGTTCTACACGGCCTTGGCATTGTTAGCTGTAGGAATATCTGGTCACCTCGTCTCTCTGAAACCTTTCCTTAAAGAACAGCGAATGAACTCTGACGATGATGGTAGCTGTAAAGCTTTTTTCCGGATATTAGGCATGATTACGGTGGCAATTGTGGCAATAATTGGAGCTATTGCTCTGCCTTACATAAAACCATGGTCAATCCGCTTTGGAATTCCGGCAATCTGTACTGCTTTTGCGACACTTCTATTCTTGAGCGGCCCGTGTTCGTGTAAGCCTGAACCACAGGGGAGTCCATTGACAATTGTTTGCAGAGTCTTTGTGGCCTCTTTTTCTAAGATATCCGTGCCATTTCCTCTTGATAGGAGAGATGGCCATGAGCTTCAGTCATTTTCTCGTACTCGTATTCTCAGGTTTTTTACTTGTCTATTTCCATGCATTAGGTGCAGTTGAAATAAAAAAATTTGCTTCTAGTGGGAAGCGTTAGAAGAACTAGTTAACCTTCTCTTTACCTAAGTTGATCTTATTCTCTCATTTGTTTTTAACACAGGTGCTTAGAGAAGGCTGCCATCATACTGCCGGATAGAAGTCCAGAAGAACAAAAAAACAATAGGTGGACGCTTTGCACAGTCACAGAAGTAGAAGAGGCAAAAATTGTTGTTCGGATGGTTCCAATGTGGATGACATTCATAGTTTGTGGGGTCGTATCTTCTATAGGAAACACGTACTTCCTAGAACAAGCAAATCACATGGATCGCAAGCTTGGAAAATGGAAAATTCCTCTTGCTATGCTTCTACTGCTGTTTAACTGTGCGAAATCACTCTTTGGCAAATCTTACGCCCTTTTGGCAAGCTGCTTTGGTGGATGTAAAAAGTATGCACCTCCTGTTGGAATTGCGGTGGCTATGGTATTCTCAGTACTGTGTTGCATAACTTCTGCCGGAATAGAAATTCGAAGGCTGAAAGTAATTAGAAGACACGATTTACTCGACAAACCTGGGGACGATATCCCAATGAGTATATTTTGGCTCCTTTTCCAGTTTTTCCTCCTTGCTGGCCTGGACTCGTTTTTGGAAAAGAGCTCGAAAGCTTTCTTTCAGGATCAGGCTCCCGGGTCAATGATAAATTACCTCCAGTACTCGAGTAGTGGAGTATCTGGTCTAGGATTCATGGGGAGTGTGCTTTCGGTTTATGTGGTTGGTAAAATTAGTGAGAAGGGAGGTAGACAAAACTGGTTCCAGAATACGTTGAACAAGAGTCGACTAGATAGATATTACTGGGTGCTTGCAGCCTTGAGTTCTGTAAATCTACTTGTGTTTATTTTAATTGCTTGTATTTACAACTACAAGGAACCAGAATCAGTACAACAAGGAGATGAAAATGGCCCTCTATATGGTCAGCAAGAGGAGCCAGAACCAGAACCAGAACAAGGAGAGTCTGGTCAACCAGAGGATGGGGATGGCGCCCAACGATCTTGTTTCTGTGGTTAGGCTTCTTCTGTAATTGTATGTTTTCCCCTTTTGCAAATTGTATTTGTTGCTTTTGTGTGCACCAAGGCTCCGAAGAGTGTACAATCATTAAATGGAAAATCGTACCAGATGGTTCTGTAATTTCGTTGATGATAATATGGCAGCCATCGTTATAAAACTGTGTGTGATTGTGTGTCTATATTTTAGCCTATAACAGTGGATTGCTAGATGTACAAAAAATGTAGAAAAGATTATCACAAACATTTGTGGATTGAGGTGTAATTGTCCTCGAACGCCGCTTAGCGTGGGGTAAACAAAAGTCGTTTCCAGTGAGAAGGTAAGCTGTTTTCAAATGTGTCCACTCAAGATAGTTTTTTATTGGTAATATCAATCTTGCTACAATGAAGACAATCAATGCCTCAGCAAGTAGATCTGTTATACCCGATTTCTAGATTTGAAATTATTATCATTTCATTTCCTCTTAAAACCATAAATGAGGATGCTATAAATTATTATTTTTTTTGTCATGAAAATATTAACAACTTTCACTTAAAGATTTTAGAAAACTTTTATATTTAATAAAAATATAAGATGATCAAATTAAATGTTAAACTTATTTCACTTCATTTATGAGCATAACTTGTAAAAAAAAAAATTTACACTTAAATGAAAAGAAAATAATAAAATTAAATGTTAACTTTAATTTTCTAAAAGAAATCGATATTTAAATGTATTAGTACTAAGACCGTCTCACAACAAGTAGTCGTCTCGAATTATATTGCCTTCGTCATCTAAAATTGAAGAGGAATAACATGGAATGAGCTAACGCTCAGTAAACAAACTTCATGCATATGGTGAATAATTATAATATGCACATAAATTATTTTAAAGTAAAAGCATTTCTAAATAAATATCTCATTTCTTTCATTTCTCTAAAAATTTAACATTGAAGTCGCGAGCTCACTTGATATATCTTCTAGCCAATTAGAATGCAGTGGACAATTATTATTCAGACCCAGATCGAGTCCTACCGATAGTACCGTAGAAGCGATTAATTGACATTAACATCATCATTGAATATTGAACATTGGTCAAGTGCGCCGATTCTCCCATGCCCCATTTTCTATTCACACATTTCATGACATAGACATACACCTCGTAATAAAAACATTTGGAATATATCTCTTTTAAAGCATTCATCGAGTCATGACATTTGGAAACATTTTATTCATTGAAATTTCATGTATACTTATGGATGCATTGACATACATGAATATATCATGAGAAGCATTATTAACATAAAATGTAATAATGATATATCAAGATCACATCATTAGCAAATTTAGGTAGCACATTCATACATTTAGCCTGTGTCTTGGAGGGCTCCTCCGCAAAAAGGTGACCGTTGGCAACAAATTTATACTATTGCCAGCTAACATTTTTTACCCATCCTCTCACGGGTGGGTCCCAACTGACCACCCAACGATCATAATTGCAATTTTAATCAGGTTGAAAAATCTGTGCCAGACAGCCTCTTAATAATGTAACGTGTGCGTGAAAACAATGGAATGTTTACTTACTTTAAGTCCTAGCAATTTACTTCCAAAATGGTAAATGGAGATGTTCTTAGTCACCACGAAGTCAACGTGCCAAAATCCTAATTCATTATCCGTTATTTAGAAACTTGATAAAATTCACTATTTAAATATGAACTCATAGCATTTCTCTATTAAATTAACTAGTTTCTTATTGTTGTTGTAAAATCCTATTTTCGTAAATAAAAGTGTTAAAATCATACAATTTTAAAGTTAAATTCAACCCTCATTTGATCCCCATTTTTACAAAAAAAATGCATTTTAGACATCGCATCAATGTGGGACCATGTCAATGTTGTATTTTTCTCCTTTGAATTCAAACTGTCTAAAATTACTATTATACCCTTTTGGCCTTATAAGAATTTGTTCACATGCTAACCGCTCAAAAATGGCATAATGAGGAAATTGGAAAGACCAATACACTGTTGAAGTCATATGCTTTGTCGGAAAGTGAATATGCAACTATTCACATGCTAACCATTCAAAAAGGGCACAATGAGGAAATTGGAAAGACCAATACACCATTGAAGTCACATGCTTTGTTAGAAAGTAAATGGTCAACGTTCAAAAAATTAATAAATAATGGGAAACAAACGTAACCTCATCGTTAAAAGACATCATCACTCAAAGTGTTACTAATTAGTTCAATGACCATTAAAATAATAGTTCAATAACTATTAAAATAACAAATCCCTTATAAAACACTATAAAAAAGTAAATATAATTTCCAGTAAAAATTACTTATATGCATACAATCACATAAACCATTATATAGACACACGCTTATAAATACATGTAATAAATATTTAAGGAAAATGGTTCTTGTACATAACAATTTATATAATATTTTACATAATGATGTGTCAAAATGTAAGTGGGAAAGTTATTTGTTTCATGATATTTTGATCCAATTAAATTCCGCCACATCATTTATTGATAAACTATTATGTAAATTATTGTGTACATGTAGCACAATCCAATATTTAAATATACAAACACGTACGCATAACACATATACATACACTTACACCAAGTGGCTATATGTATACGCATATAATAATAATAGTATATTTTATATATTCACATACATCTATGCTCACAGATATATATATATATATATATATATA
>NC_036238.1:19904322-19923533 GCF_002742605.1 Olea europaea var. sylvestris
GATATAATAATAATAATAATAATAATAATAATAATAATAATAATAATAATAATAATAATAATAATAATAAAACATCAATTAATCTACTTGTACAAAGTAGGTTAACAAAGTTTGTTGACAAAATCATTGTTGGCAAGATCTAGGCCGTTAATCTGTTTTGAATTCAAAAACTATTTTTGAAATGAGTAATAAAGATATTGTCAACTCATACTTTGTCAACCAACTTTGTCATCTTCCTTTGTAGGTGTAGCATCACTCATAATACATTTTATATATTCACACACATCTATGCTCACAGATATATATACACGCGCTCGCATATACATATAATGCACACATATTCGTATACATAATACATACATAGAGGCTTGTACACATAATTTACATGTTGACAATTAAAATCAATGTACCCAATAAGAATCACAATTAATATTACAAATTAGAATGTCATCATTTCTTTTCAATTCACATTTAAACCATTAAAAGTAAAATAATATAAAGATTTTCTACCTTATCACCAATCCTCCAAATTGGACTGCGACAAATCGTAATTTGGTGAATATGGCGGAGTGGGATTTATCTAAAGGCAGGTGAGATAACATCTTAATTTTTAACCTAATGACATTTAATTTAGGCATAATTTATGTTAATTAATTTTAAGACTTATTATTTATCTCATTGACTTATTTAAACCTTTTAATAATTTTTACAGATTAAAAATTTCATTATGTTTTTCAAACATTATTTTTATATTAAACTGCACACAAATACACATATTAAAAATAAAATTATTCGATATTGTATAATTAAATCTAAGCTTGTTAAAACTGTAGACAATTGAACTTCAACTAACAAACACGTCGAACGTCTAGGACGTCCAAGTGTTATTCCACTGCAAGAAGCTAAGATAGTCATGAAGAAGATGATTAATTAATTAAACAATATAGATAACATTAACACGTAATCTAAATAGACGTGATAATTACAATAAACAAGCCCGTGGTGTCACAAAATCCAAAGAAGATCGTATTCACCAATGGAAGAAATGTTGGCCTGTTTCCACAACAAAATACAATGGGAGACATTCGTAAAGTTGATCAATGGCTCTGTGTGCTTCGTTGGAAACTTGAACGCTAGAGTTACACAATGGGCTGGCAAATATTATAGTTAAATTCGTATTAAACTTCGGGAATAAACCAAAGAAAAACAATTAATGGGACAAACCTCGTTTCAGAATTCATTGAAGTTTAATTGCCAACTTGTTAATAAACAATTGCACTGAGAAGCGTTAGATAAGGGTTTATTTTTTTTTTTTTTAGGGTAATTAGCACAAAACGTCCCTACCTTTCGATGTTTTTGTGGAAAACGTCCCTACCTTTCGTTTTTTGGTGGATTACACCCTCACCTTTACCTTTTTTTTGCGCAAAACGTCCTTCCGTCAACTTTCCGTTAAGATGTTCCGTTAAATCAAAAGGCAATTAGCACAAAAGGTCCCTACCTTTCAATATTATTGTGCAAAACGTCCCTATCTTTCATTTTTTGGCATAATTAGCACAAAAGGTCCCTACCTTTCAATGTTATGGTGCAAAACGTCCCTGCCTTTCATTTTTTAGCATTTTACCCCTACCTTTCATTTTTCATTGCAAAAAAGGTCATTCTCATCCATTTTTTCAATAAAATAACGATTTTACACTCCTATTCAAATAAAACAAAAAGAAAAGATGAATTACCAACTGCAACCATAGTCTTTAAATTTTTAAAAAATTACAAAGAAATCATAAATTCTTAACCACCACTAGTTTCACAACCTATCAAGTTGCCAACTATAAATCCACATAACACCACCTTTCGGCCACCATGCCCATCGGACTCCACCACCGTAAATGTATGCTCTGCGTCATGCTTATGGTGCAAGGCATATTCATCGATTCTTTATTTTCTTATCTACTAGTGCCTGTCTCGTGCGTTGCACGAGTATCATATAAATTATGTTATTATTAGCGTGGAATGTGTAGAATTAAAAAAAAAAGTATTTTAAATTTTTGAAAATAAGAAATTATTGTTTTTATAATTGAGATGTAAATTGAAGAGAAACTAATTTCATTGAAAGCTATAAAATAAGTACAAACCACACCAAAAATATATACAATATTTTTTTATTATTCAAAATTTTATTATTAATATGAAAACGAATTCTTTTTTAAAAACCTAAATTTAAATCTAAATTAACAACTAAATAAAATATATACCAGGATGTCTCTTAGTAATGGCTGCTCGCGTGATTTGGAATCTATTTTTTCTTTCATTTTGTCTGATGGAGTAAATGGATTTGAACTGAGACTTTCTGACTGCTCAATAGCTTATTTGAAAAGAGCTTTTTTTTGTTAGAGGGGACCAATTGTGATCGACATCCATGTCAAAATTTTCCAAATGTTTTTCAGAATCAATATTCTTTTAATGGCATTCTTGTTGTTCTTCTGTAATTAAACATTCCACGAAGATGATGTCAAATTTGTAATTGGATGAATTAGGTTTTGCTTGAGTTGCTTTGAGATAGAATGCTCTTTCAGTGTTTTGCATTTTCTCAATTACATCTCCAAAATTTGCTTCTGAACCCTGTATAAAAAATATGTATGTTATGAAGAAATTCACCAAATATACCAAATATAGAGATTGGAGGAGACTGTAAATTATTACAAAGTTTGTTTCTTCCATCAAAGTTTGTGCATCTGTGAACATAAGTTTCTCTATAAGTACACTAATTGCACTTGCATTTATACATCATGTGACATCTGATAATTAAACATATACTCTTACTCTGAGATAAAGAGAGTAATTATTTATTTATTTAGGAATAAAAAAAAAAAAAATATATATATATATATATATATATGTATGTATGTATATATGTATGTATGTATATATATTTCTCTTATGGCTTTGATACCAAAATGACTCAGGGAGATAGAAGAGTAGAAGTGAAAATGGAACAAATATTTGAAAATAATAATAATTTTATTGATATAAAAATTAAAATACAAATATTGAAATGAACTTTGAATTACACGATTGAAAGTAAAGATTGAAAAATAAAGACAGTGATTTATCTCCCGCTAAATCAACTCTCTTGAGAGCTATACTGAATTAACTCTAATGAGGGATGCACTCAATAAATTCTGAGGAGATCTTGAACACTTGATCTCCTTTTATACTTGAAATTTTAAACTCCAGTCTTGAAAAATGAATCTTGAACAATTGCACCTTTTGACAAAATGCACCGTCCATTTGGAAAATTTGAAAAGCAGTCAAAAGACTTTTCCTTTGATTGAAAACCATTGTCTTCTCTTTTGCAAAAGTAGACATAAACTTTAGTCATAGACTTTGACTAAAATTCTTTGATTGATCATCACCTTTTGAATTTGTTTGCTATCACTTTTGAGGTTATAGTAGTTCGTCACTATATGCACTGTTCAAATAGGAAAACCTGATTTGATTTCGGGATGTCTACTGAATAGATGTTGGTTAGCCCGTTGTTAGCCGATGAAGGCGTGTTAGGATGGCCCCGTTTGTAGGCTTGGTAAGAATCACTCTATCTCATTTAACTGTTTTTATTGTGGTAAATTATTATAATTTCATTGAATTTAATTATGTCATCTTTTTCAAATTGTTTTCAGATGTCTAAAAATAGATCTAAAAATATTTTAAATGTTTTTCAAAATGAAGAAGAAATTGATCAATCATCTGCATCATATGCATCAAATGATTTCAATAGTCATGAACTTCAAATTACTCAAATAGAACAAAGATTGCATAACTGAACAATTCCAAAGGTAAAAAAGAATTCTATCTATGAAATTGGAAAGTTTAATTTTACTCAAAATTATGTTATCAAAACTTTTGAACAAACATTATCTAGAAAAAATCAAAATGTTCATATCAATCTATTTTCAAAAGAATCAATTGAATCCCAGAGAAAGAAATTCAAGTATTTTCATGTTGGATTAGTTCAAATTGCCATCAAACATTTGTTTAGACTTGGGTTAGATATTCCAATTCTTTTAACTCTTCGAGATAAGAGACTCCTCAAATTTGAAAATTCATTATTATCCGTTCTAGAGTCAAATTTAGAAAGTGGTCCAATTTATTCAAATTGTTATCCAAAATTTTCAATTAATCTCAATGATGGAGCTATTCTTAATGCTCTAAATCTTCATATTCAAACCAAAAATCTTGATTTCGATGATCGTTCAAATATTTTTGCTGTAATATATAGGATATATTACAAGCTAATGAATACTCAACTCAATTTTAGTGCTTTACATTCATCTCCTAAAGATGAAAGTCTTTTGGATGAATGTAATCTTTATCATTCAAACACCATCATTCCCAAGAGAATTCCTTGGAATTTTCAAAGTTGAATCCTATTTTTGCTCCTGTTCAAACAATTCCGAATCAAATTCTTACCTTTCCAGATGGAAACGTCAAAATGACTTTCAAAGGATCTCCCTCTAGGTTTCAAAGATCTTATTCTTCGAGATCAGAAGATAAATCTAGATCTTCTTATCAATCTGTAAGATTTTCAACATCTTCTCTTTCAGGTGTTAATTTTACTCCAAATATTCCAAAACTCAATATTCTAAAAAGGTATAGAAAAAGAAGAAAAATCAGAACAACCCATTTCTCCAACTTTTTTTGACATGTTTTCTACTCAAAATGAAAGACTTGATCATCAAACAAATGTTATTTCTACTAGGATTGACAGAAGAAATGAATTCAAAACTGATCAAACTCCTGATATTAAAAGTTTTTGAAAAATATTTGGTCAAAGTTTTTCAAAAGAAGAACGAGAATCTTATTGGGGAGAATTTGAAAAATTCCCTGAAAATTTAAGTTTTTATGAATGAGCTTATTTCAGAGTTTTCAATAAAAAAACCTGCCTTCTAAAAGATTTCTTCAAAATCAAAGAAAGAAAAATCTATTCAAGTTACTAATATTTCATAGAAAACTTGGAAAACTCCTTCTGGCGAGAATATTCAATCTTTTCATCCTCATTTACAAGATATTGTAGTTCCACATGGAAATACAGAAGTTCTTGCATCTCCTTTCCAAGAAAAATGGTTTAGCTGTTTCTGCTAAAAAGATTGTTTTGTGTCAAACAAAGATAAGATTTTTAGGTCACAATATTCAAAATGTTTCAATTATTCCAATTCAGAGAAGTCTAGATTTTACTAAAAAAATTCCTGATAAAATCTTAGACAAATCTTCTTTTCAAAAATTCCTTGGTTGTGTCAATTATGTCGGCGACTTTATCAAAGAGATATGGTTGATTTGTGCTTCTCTTTCAAAAGACTACAAAAGAGCTTGGACCCATGGTCTCACGAGTGCACATTAGCTGTCCCAAAAAAATAAAAATAAAAAATGTCAAAAATATTACATGCTTATCAATTCTTGACCCTACTGCTTCAATAATTGTCGGAACTGATGTCTCTGATTTAGGCTTTGGTGGGGGTGTTAAAGCAGATTCCAAATATGTCAAGTCAAGTATTTTTCAATTTTTTCAAATTTTCAAAAGACAATATATTTTGTTTTTATTTTATTTTTTGGTACTATTTATTTGAAAACTTTCAAACTATCCTGCAACACTTTTCTCCTACAATTTTTCGTTGAGAGATATGAATACAAAAGATTTTTTCCTCCTTTCTAGATCTTCTTGAAAGTCTTTGAAAGACAAAAATATTTCAAGATATAAATCGTTCTCAATCAAAGAATCAACAATCAAAGAATCAAATTCTTTGAACAAAGGTAAATCTTCTCTATCAGATTCCTATTCAAGAACTGAATCAAAATTATATGAGTTTAAAACTCATACAAGACTTTTCAAATTTCAAAAGGATAATCTTGATGATATTCTTACTACTTATTATCAATCATTAACATCGTTAATGAAGAAATTCGTCACATGATTGAATGATGATTTATTTCCTCAATATTTATTGATTCAAAAACAGATATTTCTCTTTTTAATAGCTCTCTCAAAAAGGTTATTAATCATCTCTTTGAATTCAAAGTCAAAACCCTCAAATTTTCGACCATTCTTCCTGAATGGATTGCTGAAAAAATCAAATTCAACGATACTCTTTTTACTGAAGAGTATTTCCAGCCAAACAAATTGTTACTATCTGGAGTACCTTGTCAAGTAATCTTCCAATGTCAGATTCAAATCTCTTATCAAAAGTTTACTGTCTGGAAGACCAAGAAATCATACTAAAAAATAATGTAAGTGAAATTCTTACAAAAACTAGATCAAAATCCATTCTTGCTGCAAAGAAAAAGTTTGGAACAAATATTGATAATTCAAGATTACAATTAATGTTTCATGATGAACACTACGTCATTTTTACTGATGAAGAAAAATGGACTCAAACTCAAGTTCCTTTGATCAAGAAAATATTTGATGATGAAATATCAATGTTTCAAGATTGTTTTGATGATATTTATCAAAGAAATGAAGAACTAAAGTAGAGGATGATGATATTTTTGATAACTGAGTAGCAAGTTCTTTTAGAATATTAATCTCAGTTTTGAGACCATTTTTAGGTTTAGCCTCATGCCTGTTAATTAAAATTGGCTCTATTGGCTTAATACCTTTTGAAGAGGATGGTGTCTCAAGTTCAAAATTTATTTCAATTCTGTTAAGTTGAGAACAAACAGATTGAAGAACTACAATGGTGTATTTATTTTGAGCTTGAATATTTTTGATATATTTAACAACAACTTGAAATTCATCAGGTCGTTCTTCAGATACCTTTTTGAAAGGAGATGCAAGAACTTTTGTATTTTCATGTGGAACTACAATCTCTTGCAAAGGAGGATGAGAAGATTGAATATTTTCGCCAGAAGAAGTTTTCCAAGTCTTTTGTGGAATATTAGTAACTATATATTTTACCAAGGAATAGTTTTGGATTTGGAACTTTTACAGAATATACAAACATATGTTTCATCAAAATCAGCGCTTAATTAAGGATGTCAAAAGGGTCGAGCCGACGCTCGACTCGTTGAAATAGGGCTTGTGGGTGGCTCGAGCTCGTAAAATCACAAGCCCGAGGGCAAGCCAAGCCGAGCTTAGTTATAATTAAGTGACCAAAACGGTCACTTTTTAAAAAAGTGACCGTTTGGTCACTAAAACTTTCCAGTGACCATTCCGGTCACTAAAATTCACTGAATTTTTTTTCCCTTCTACTATATATACACTTAACTCCCCTCTTCCCTCCTTTTTTTCATATTAATTACTCAATTACTACTTCAACTCTCTCAAGTCTCAACTTTTTTATCGAGTTTTTACTCTCTTGTGCTGCAAAATATACAATATTGATTCAATTTTTACAGTTTAGTAGTTACAATTTCAATTCATCCAATTTTCAATTCTCACAATCTCACTACATTTATATTGTTCTAGTTATTATATTTAGATTTCATCATAAATAATCAAACAAATGGACCAACGTTCTTTTGTTGAGAGCTTATTGGATACGGGATGTGGGCCACATCATGGCGAATCGCCTAGGACGCCGCAAAGTTAATTTTCAAATGAATTTGTCGATCTAAATGACATACCCATACCTAAAAATGTTCAAATTCACAATCAGGTAAGTCACAATTCAATTAATTTGGATTATATTAACGTTCCCGAAGCGAAAAATGAAGACGAAGATGTCGAATTAAACATCCCAAATGCAAGAGAAAAGCGAAGGGGCAAAAAAAAAAGCAAAATGTTGGGATCACTTTAAATTGATTTCAACGGGAAAAGTCGTCGATGGCCTTGCAGAATGTAAAACAGTATGTAAATACTGTTAACAAATATTGGCATGGCAAAAAGGAATTGGTACCACCAATCTCAACCACCACTACAAAGCATGTGCTGCCAGACATGGACTTCTTCTAACTAATCAAACACAATTACAATTTGACAGTTCAGGCGTCGATTCTACGCTTCACCCATCTACGTGGGTGTATTCGGAGGACAATACTTGAACTAAAATGGTGAAATTTGTTGCCGCCACTGAGTTACCTCTGGCTATTGCAAACAACCAACACTTCATCTCGTTCGTGAAAAAATATCTGCTACCAAGGTACGTTGGGATAAGTCGAAACACTCTTCGTGCCGATACAATACAATATTTCAATAATTGAAAACATCAATTAATTATGAATTTGCAACAATATGGGGGTGTTATATCTTTAACTTCTGATATATGGAAATAGATTAATAAAATAGCATATATAACTGCAACCGCACACTATATAGACTCACTTTGGTGCATGCATAAGAAAATTATTGTTTTTAGAATCATTGAGTTTCCTCACAATGCTAATAATATATATAATGATATTATCAGTATTGTTAGAAAATATAATTGCGAGACTAGAATTCGATCTTTTACTTTTGATAATGCTAGTGTTAATAAGGTAGTCGTCGATAAATTGTGTATGACACTTCATCCTGATTTTCGTGGGTATTTGTTTTATATTCGTTGTGTGTGTCATATCTTGAATTTAATTATGTAGGATGGTTTAAAACATATAAATGATGAATTTCAAAGGATTAGGAATGCATTACTATATATTACGATCTCTCCTAGGAGAAAACAAGTATTTGAAGATTTTTGTGTCGAATTAGGGGTAACGACTGCTAAAATATTTGTTAGCGACGAGGCCATAGATGAAACTCTACTTACTTGCTATTAAAGTCACGTGAAAGTTTTGAAAATTTAATAACTGACTTTTATAACAATAGACACGTTAGAAGTGATGACAATGGTATGTTAAATGAATCCGATTAGATTTTAGCTTTAAAAGTTAAACAATTTTTGAATCATTTTATGAGACCACAAAAATTTTATTCGATGTTTATTATCCCACAAGTTGTATGGTGCTTGAACGCCTTTATATAATTGCAAGAACATTCCATAAATATAAAAATGATCATGCTTTTAGTAAAATTGTAGTTGCTATGGAATTAAAGTTTAGAAAATATTGGGAAGAACTGCCTATATTATTTCATTTAGTATGCGCAATGGACCCCCAATATAATATTTCGAGAACTAAATACGTAATTGATCAAATCAATAAAGTTTTAATACTTGATAACCCTATCACCTATAAGAATTTAGAGCAAACATTATGTGAAATGTGTGATTTATATGCGGAAAGAATGGGTGTGAATGTTAGTCAGGTACCCTCTGCACCTACTCCTTCAGTTGAAATTGAAGAAGATGATATCGAAATAATGAATTTATTTCAAGGCATTAATACATTTAGATATGATACAACTGCAATGTATTCATCTAGTACCATGTCGTCTACATTTGTTTCTCATCAAACATCAATCGAAACTCAAAATGTGATGCCTACCGAATTAATTGATTACTTCAATCATAATATGTCAATAGATAGAACAATTAAAAAAAGTTCAAAATAAGTAATTGAATTCTGGCGAAAGTATGAAAGACGTTGGCCAATTGTTTCTGCAATTAAGAAAGATCGTAACATCTCTGGTTTACACTGTTACTTTGGAATCTGCTTTTAATGCAGGTAAAATGGTTTTGACCGATGTCAGGAGCCGACTGAAAGAAAATGTTTTGGAAGCATTAATGTACGTGAAGGATTGGCGGGACCCTCATTTTCGACTACAAGATAAATACACTGAAATTGCATGTCGTCAGGTAAGTGATATTTGATTTAATTATACTAATCAAAATTTCTTTATTTTTTAATCGTTAAATTTAATTTTTTAAAAAAATTGTACACGTTACAACAAGTTGTTCGTGTACAATTTTTAACTCCGCCTACTAAAAACTGATGTAGTCGGCCCCAAACTCAAATAAAAGAGGGGGTTTACATTTTATCTACTTTCAAAAGAAATCAAAAAAATATTTTTTGTAAATGTATATCAACAAATAATGTCTTCACTATATAAATATTTTATACTTCATAAAAAAATAATAATATGATATAAATAAAAAAATAAAAAAGTGTCTTCATTAAATTATTTGTATTTTTTAACACTTTTTATTTTTTTAAAAAACTGTTTTCATTACATTATTTGTGTTTTTCCAAAATAAATAAATAAACGATGAGCTCACGAGCCAAAGCTCGGCTCGACCCATGAGCTCGCCCAAATTGGGCCGAGTCGAGCCCACAAGCTCGACTTGTCACGAGTACGAGTACGAGTACGAGCTGAGCTCGTGAGGGCTCAGCTTGACCCATTGCCACCATTACACTTGATCGCCGATAGTAATTGCTTCAAGTCATGTACCAATATTTGTGTTCTATTTTTTCCATTTTTGCTGTCACACTCACCCAATAAAATTTTCGCTGAAAAAAGAAATTCTAACTGTAAAGAAAGATAAATAGAAACCATAATTTTATTGTGTATAGGAATATATAAATATCGGTAAAAGCCGGCCATGTAGATTTTGTATTAAGATGAATTTGCTGCGCATTGGAGGAGACAATTTTGTGGAAGATTTTTGGGGGATTTTTTTAAATGGCCTATCACTATTCATTCTTGTCAAAATGTCTATAATACCCTTAATGAAATGGCTTGTCATATTTTGCACAAAATATCCTGATTTATTGGGATAGTTTCAAAATTCTTCTATTTCTTTCATTTCGAATTTTAATATATAGTTTCATCCTTTGATCTAATAAATTAGCATAATCTGTAATATAATTGTCATATAATTCTTTAAGATTATCATATTCCTTAGACGATATATCCATAGTTTCTAGTTGAGAAAAAATACTTTTTATTTTTTCCAATAATCTTTCTAACAGATTATCTAGTCCCTTAATTGTATAGCCTGACATCATATAGATAATTCCTTACAAGCTTTATGATAATAATAACATGATAGATAAGTTTTTGCAAACATGATAAGTAATAATCCCTACGATTCTTTCAAGATATTAGAAGAATTCTTTCTAAATTTAATAAAGACAATAATTTTACTTTACTTTTGATCCTAAATCTGTATTCTTAGAACCGACTGACCTTCAGGCTCTGAATTTGCAAACTGCTCAATGGGAATTCTGCTATTTCAACTTCTTGCCCTCACTGTATCTTTTCTTAGAATTAAGAATAAGGATCTTAAGTAAAGAAAATTCTCTCTTTGTTAAAGTAAGAAAGAGATTATCTTCTTCAATTTTCAAAAATCTATAGGATAGGAAATTTAGAAACTCATATTTTTCTGATATCAAAAGATTAAAATTTTATTTATATAATGATTTATATAATGTTTCTATTGTATACAAGGGGTTTCCAGAAAAACTAGTTTTGAAGAAAGTTTAAGGAAAGAGAATGGTTTTTAACTCGAGACGATCCATTCTCTCCCAAAGACCTCTATTTGTACATGACTCAAACTTACTATTATTGGGCTATTACATCATTGCATACATCAGAATTTGAAAAAAGGCTCACATGCCTCTCTATTCTTTTCCTCCTGGGATCTACATTTTCATATGCGTTTTTTGCTTTTTCATCAAAGCGGCATATTTTCCTCCATTATTGTCTCTCCATCTTTGACTCCATATGCAACTGTTTAGATGCTTTGGCAGTGGTAGGTCCCCTTTTATTTTTCTCCATTCATCTTTTATCTTGAAGAATCAATCTTTTAATCTTGTCTGCATGTGGGGCACTCCTCAATCTGCATAATTCTTGGATTGTTGTAGGACTTCCATTAATTTGATGAGTATCAAATTTCTGGATATATTCTTTCAAAATAGTAGATTTTCTTTTCCATTATTCGTAAGGAGTGTCCATCCTTCATATTGGCACAAGTATCTGAATTTTTTGTCATATAAATTCTTTGCAATGTTGTAAAGAACTTTCATCCCCAAAACTCTTCGGAATTTTATCCATGATTTATTGATTTTAGGCAGTGGTTTATTATTTCGGGCAACTTCAATCTGAAAATCTCGGCTAACATATCCAATTGTGATAATATGTTCAACAGGATAGTATATCCTTCCATCAACCTCAGGACTAATTGAATAAAATTTGATATAAATTGATCTCACTTGGGCAAATTTTGAAACTTCTGCCCTGAATATATCATCAAAATTTTCAATTTCTTTTAAATCTTTTCCTGGATAGATCAAATCCAGAAATCCATAATTTGCTGCCATTTTTACCATGAAAGGGTCTGCATCTTTAATAATTATTAATCTGGGATAAACATGATCTCCCGATGCAATAAAATATGATTCATTTTCTTCCAATTCATAAACAATTTTGGCAAATGATCTATATTCTTCTTCTTTTGATGATAAAGGGGTATCATCATCTTCATCAGTTTTGATTCTGATAACTCTTATATGTTCATCGCCATTTTTTATCGTCACCTTTTGAGGACTTGCTATGTCTCGTTTGATATTGCTGGGTCCACTGCTGCTTCCTGACTGTGTACCTATTTGTATTTTTGAGATTGTATCAATTGATATTTCCTGTTTGGTATTTAATGACTCGAATTGTGAAGTAATATCAACAATTCTGTCATTCAATTCTTTGGTATATTTGGAATGAGAATTAGAGATTTCCACCAACAATCTGACATTTTGTTGGATAGATTCTGCCATCTGCTCTAATTGCTCAATTCTAATTTTCATATCTTCTGATTCTTCCATGAGGAATTTCATTCGTCTGTTGACGTCTATTAATAAATTTTTTATATTATCCATCTCCGAATTCGATATTCCTGCTCAAAAAATTTGCAAGATAATTATTTATTCCTTTAATATGAACAATATCAAAATTGTAGAATGATAAATATGATTGCCATCTGTGTAACCTTCTATATTGAGGTTTCATAGGTAACTTATTTCTAATAAGTCCTGCAACTTGAGAATTATCAGTTTCAACAATAAATTTTTTAGATAAAAGGAATAATGAAAATTTTTTTATTCCTCTAATAATTGCTAACAATTCCTTTTCATGAGTAGTATAATTTATTTCTACTTGGTTAAAAGTTTCACTTGAATATCTGCATATTTCATTTAAATTTGTTTTTAATATAGCTGCCTAATATTTATTCGAGGCATCAGTATTAACAATTAAATTATCTTTTTCATCTGGTAATCTTAGTTTTGGTAAATTTTTACATTCTTTTTTTAATGCTTTAACAATTTCAGTATGTTCTTTATTCCAACCTTTAGTATTTGTTTTTCTAAGTAGAATTTGTATCTTATGTCTCTTTTTTAAAAGATTTTCAATAAATTCTTCAGCATAGTTTAGACATTCTAAAAATTTTTGCCTTTGTTCTTTGGATTTTAATTCATTTGGAAAGCTTTCTATCTTTTTAGATATATGGGTTTGTAATTTTATTCCTTTTCTATCTATTGATAATCCCAGAAAATATATTTCTTGTTTCTCAATCATAGATTTTTTTTTAGAAAGTACAATTCCTTCCTTTTTGCATTCATTTATGAATTGTAATAAATGATTCCTATGTTCCTTTTTATTATTAGAGCATATTAATATATCATCCATATAAACAATAAGAAAATCACTATACTTTTGAATATATTATCCATTTTTTTTTTGAAATATTTGTGGTGCGTTTTTTAAACCAAATGGTATAACTAACCATTCATATTTTCCTTGAGGTGTACTAAAAGCTGTATATTGTATATTGTCTTCTTCCATTTTTATTTGCCAAAATCCAGATTTACAATCAAATTTGGAATAATATTGTTTTCCTTTTGTAAGATTTATTAGGACTTCTTTATTTGGT
Source organism: Olea europaea var. sylvestris (assembly GCF_002742605.1). Taxonomy (NCBI): domain Eukaryota; kingdom Viridiplantae; phylum Streptophyta; class Magnoliopsida; order Lamiales; family Oleaceae; genus Olea; species Olea europaea. Next base: position 19,918,113 of record NC_036238.1, read on the forward strand.
AAAAAGTAACCATCAAATTTAGTATATTTATTTAATTCCTTATAGTTTATTACCATTCTAGTTTTTCCTCTAATCTGCTCAGAATGTTTCATAACCATAAAAGTTGGACTACTATGAGGTCATTACTGGGTTTAATTAGCTTTTGTTCTAATAGTTTTTTTATCTGAATTTTAAATTCTTGCATATCCTGTAAGGTATACATCATTGATCTAACTCTTATTATAACATTTTCTGTTAAATCTATTTTAGTTTTAGGATGATATGGTTTCCAAAATAATAATGAGTTTTCTCCATAAATTTTTTCTAACTGTTCTATGATTTTTCCCATACTTATCTCTATTTCTGTTTTTAGGATCTTTTTATATGATAGTTTTTTTATTTTTTAGTTCATCTTGTACTATTGGTCGTTTTTCCCATTTATCACCACGCTGGGCTAGCTAAACTCTGTAGAGTCTAAATTCTCTTAGTATTTTTAATAGATGTGCACAAGGTGTTTGTAACATTATCATGTAATTATTTTGTTTATAATATTGAAATTGTTGGATAAAATCATTTCCTAATAATATATCACATTCTAACTTATTATAATTATATATTTTATTTATTATAATTTGTTTACTACCAAGTATTATATTAACTTTTTCAGCACTATCAATTATTTGAGTACTTTCTCCAGTCACTCCTGTTATTTTTATTTTACTATTTTTATTCCATGATTTTATTAAGAAATTTTTAAAAATTGTTATATTACTTCCTGTATCAATTAAGACACAAGTTGTTATATTTGTTTCTACTATAGTAACTTGTATATATACTGCCAATGGAAAGTTTATTTGATTATTCATCCACTTCCTATTTTATATAATGTAGTTTGTCCTTTATGAGTTATATATAATCATTCTCTTTTTATATTATAATCTTCTAATCCATTAAAGAAACTCATTCCTAATAATATATGAGGTTCAATATCCATACTTTCATCCAAATAACATGGTACTAAAAGATCAATCCAACCTATTTTTATTGGTACCTTTACCTTTAATTCTGTAATATATAGTTCTCCATCAAAATTCCTGTATTCATATGGTTCTATCTTATAAGTCATTAATCCTTCATTTTTATTTGCAGCCATATGACATTCATTAGCTCCTGTATCTATCAATATATTTGGTCCTTTTATATACCTTCTACCGTTGAAATATTTTCCTTCTATTTCCATATTTCCAATATTTCCATGAGATTTAATTTCTTTTATACCACTAGTTTCTCCTAAATATTCTTTTTTATTAGGTAGTCTGAGACTTTTTTATTTCTTTATCAACCTTCCATTATGAAATGTTATTTTATAATTTTCTTCTTCTCTTAACTCTGTTATTTCAGGCTTATTTTTAGTTATATTAAATTCATATTATTTTGGGATAAGATTTATTTGTTTGTTTGGTTCCACTATTTTACTAATATCCTTACATTCCTTATGAATTTCTATATATGGTTTATTAGAATAAATATTCCCACAATTAGAATTAGTAAATGTGCATAATGCCCTATATTCCATAGTCATAATTTGATCTCCTGATTCCATTATATCATTTCTATATAATTTGAAATGTAATCCTAAGACTTCATTAAAGTTTTTATCTTTTGATGAGACACAATATTTTGGGTAACAAGTAAATATTAACTTTTGATATGCTAAATTTCCTTCTATAGTTCCTAAATGACCATCTTCCAGATTTATAATTCTTCTATCATGTAAACTTACAGTTAATTGTGAATCTATTCCTTCCCTAAATAAGGATTTAAACATTATTTGTATTCATGCTAAATAAATATATTGGATCTTTTCACTATGTTTTTTACTTATTTTTGATAATAATTCTGATACTATATTTTTTGTTAAAAGGTTTATTTTATGTGTTCCTTGAGTAGTCCTAACATCTATAGTTTTTTCAATATTATCAAAAGTTACTTTTAATCCGTAACCTTCTATTCCCTCACATTCTTAGATTTCTATGTTATTATTTTCTATTTCTTCAATTTCTCTATTCAGATTCTGATCCATAATCTTCTGAATCTGCTTCACTTATAAATATTTCCTGATTATTATAATGTTCAATATCATATATTTCACTTAATTCACTTTATATTTCAAAATAATTATTTTGTAATATTCTGACTTTCTTCTTTGTGCAATCAGGACTTATATGACATATTTCTCCACAATTCCAACATTTACATTGTTTTTTATATTTCTTATAAGGTTTATTTTTCTGTATATTATTTTTCCTTTTATAATATTTCCTTCCAGGTTTTATGTATTTTTTCTTAAAGTTTCTTTATTTTTTAAACTTTCTGTTTTTATATTTTCTTTTATTTTTTTTTCAGAATTACATCCCCATCTCGTAGGTTTTTCCATATCTTCACAACATATTCTAGTTAATTTTTCTGATTTTTTCAATAATTGTCTTTGTTGACATATATATGCAAGTCTTTCGAACAAGAATTTTATTCTTGATCCTAGTGTTCTGGGTATTCCTATATTTTCTTTAATATATTTTTCAAATTCTATTTTAAAATATATTCCCCATGAACCTAGTAATTTATTATAATACATATCTTGATATACTTCTTGATTCTCACTACTATAAAATTGAGTATAATAGTATTCCTTGAATTCACAAGTACATTCTTTAATTTTACACATATCACAAATTGTTAAATTAATTAACTTAACTTTTGCATTATCTTTTTCTCGTATTACTTCTTCTTCATAATTTTTTAACCAATTTTCTCCTAAAAATTCATCTGCAATATATTCTACTAATCTTTCTATTCCTAGCTTATCTGATTTTATTATTTCTGTTTGTACATTTCTTTTTATTAATAATTTTGTATCACTACTAATTCCTTCCCACTAATTTCTAACATTTTCTTCAAAAGATGCAATTAAAAAATCTATTCTTCTTTCAATATTTTCCCATGTATCATCTTTATTATATAAAAAGAATAATATCATTGAGTCTGCCCAAGTTATCAAGGCTTTCTTAGTATCTATTTTGCAATCTAAATCTAATTTTGTTCCTCCATGGTTAACAGGTTTATCATAATTATTATTTAACTCAAATCTATTATTATATTTATTTCCTTTGAACGGTTGTTTATCTCTTATTTTATCATAAAATTGTCTACAAGGTTTATTATACATCGGAGCATAACTTTCATCTGGATCTATTGATTCTTGTTTAGAGGTTTCGACGGAATTAAGTCCTCCTCCAGTATTCATTAGGATTTGGTATTCATTATCTATACTTTCTAAACTTAAATGATCAAAATTATCTATAAGTAGATCTAATTCTTCATTCATCTTCTTTGTCTTGATTTTCTTCAATTTTTTGTTTACCTAACATTTTTTCTCTAGATTCCTCTTCTTCTATTATTTTAGGTAATATATTTTTTCTAAACTCATCATCCATGCTTCATGTTTCTATTATTACATTTTTTCTTTCAATATGTTTTTTCCCTATTCTGGTTATTTATTTTTCTATAAATTTTTTATCTATTCTATTATTTTTTTCTTCATGTTCTTTTAATTTTCTGACTTCAAGTTTCAATATATTTATATCATTTCTTGCTTCTTTTATTTCATTCTTTATTTCTTGTACATCATTTGTTAATGTTCTTATTAAATGTTTTAATTCTTCCATATGTTCACTGATTAACATTTTATCGATTTTTTGATTGACAATAATAAAATGCTATACACTCAGCATTTTTACACTCTTCTATCATTTTATCATATTTTTGTTTTATAACTTCAAGATTTGTTAGCTCTTTTAATTTTTCATAATACCCAGCATTTTTTTTATACCTTTCTTGTTTTAATTTTAATATTTGTTTTTCTTGAGTTTTAGTTATATCTTTAGGTATTAATAATTCATCCAAAATTTTATTATTTATTAATCTTATTCTTCTTAACTTTCTTTCTAAAATATTTTTAGTTTCTTCCAATATATTTTTATGTTGATTCAAATATTTCTCTATGGTATAATTCATTTTCAAATATTTCGATAATTATTTCATATGTACGTCTATCTTTGATAAATCCTACAATTAATTTATGTAATATTTGTTCTTTTATTTCTTTAGGTAAATTCCTAGTTACATATAATGTTATTATTTTTAATTTATTAGGGATAGGGTTGAAAAATATATAACATCCTTTTTCTTCAATGCATTGATAATAATTATTTATTTTTATGATTTCCATAATAATTTTTTATTTTTATTTTTATTTTCAAATTACTATGAAATCTATTTCACTTTAGATTCTTCCTAATATATATATATATATATATATATCCAAATGGGGGGGTATACTGTTTTAAGATGGCTGTTTTAACTTTTAATAGCTTTAATCCTACTCAATACTCTCCTTAGTTTTCTATAAATCTTTCTTGAGAATCATGTATAAATCCTTCTTTTTTTTTTTATCATTTAAATTTTCACCACCTATGACATATAAACTTGAACCTGATTTCTTTTTATAAGGTTACCCGTGGCACTCCCTTATAAAATTCTTAGATTAATTTTTTCCCTTTCTCCAGCATCTCTAGAAAACATCAAAAAGGCTCACTCCGGCCAAAAGTTTTCATTCATCTGGGTCACTCGGGATTAACCTAAAAACTGTATGGCTTCTAGAAATCAAGTTATGCTTTTATTATATGCATAGGATGAAATGAGAAACATAACATATATTTACTTGAAACATAAATACAAAAATATGAAAATAAAACATAAATCAGGGATTTATAAATTCATCTTTAAAAAGATTTACAACTAAGGATTTCCCTTTCGGGAAGTCCTTAAAGTTCTAAAATAAACTTGAAATATAAAAATACCTTAAGTATTCACAAAGATGATTCAGCTATACAATGATTTTTTGGATTGAGAATTTTTCTGAGAAAGGTTTCAAAAGGTTTTTGGATAGCAGAGAGTACACAGGTTGTAAACTTCTGCCTCAACCTGAATGAAACTTGTTCCTTAAATAGAAAAATTCTTGGGAGCAAAAGTCTTAAAATATCCTTGAAAAGAGCACACGTTTCACCGAGAAACTTCTGGCTAATTCAAGATAGATCTAACAAGTGGAAAGAAAATTTCCTACTTTTACAAAAGTCTAAAAGACTACAGTTTAGGAATTTTGAAATTTCCACCAATTTTACGTAAAAGTCTAAAAGTTTCTGACATCTTTCTTCAAAAATCAAAAAGTCTATAGTAATATGATAAAGATCTTCAGCTTTTTCTTCTTTTCTTCCATCACTTTTGTCTTGTTCTGCATTATTGAGGATCTGATTATGTACTGAGATTATGACGTGCTACTGATGAAAATGACATTCCACTATCTGAATTATTGTATCCTTCTTC
>NC_036238.1:19924610-19926126 GCF_002742605.1 Olea europaea var. sylvestris
TCTTCTCTAGATAAAGAAATATGCGGTAAAATTTTAAAAGAAATATTACTATTGGGAAAGACTATTAGTTCTTGGTTTCCAAACCTTAGTCTGTCTTGTAACATTGGTCTGTTCTGGTTAAATGGAGTCTGTGGTAATAGTCTTGATGCAAATGAATTCCCTGGTGGAATTCCTGGTCTTATAGGCCTTGGCCTTGTCATCTGTATAAAAAAATCATGTTAAACATATTTAATAATTTCTATCTATTATTATTCTACTTAATATATCTGCTGCCTTATTATCACTACCTTTAATATGCTCGAATTCTATATTAATTCCTGTATTTGTGATTCTGTCTATAAAATTTAACCATTTTCTTCTGCTACTTCTTTTTGAATCTATTTTCATTTTATTAACAAAAGAAACTATGGCTACACAGTCTGTTCTTATTGTTATTTCTTTCTTGGATATAATAAATAATTCAAAACTATCTAGTGCATAATTTATAGCTACTAATTCTGCATCTATGCTACTTAAATTTCCTTTTTCCTTATAATTTCCACTATCATACCTACAAATTCTTTCTGTACTTTTATCAGTATATTTATTGGGTTTGCATATTAAAATAGCTCCCCATCCTGTCATACTTCCATCTGTTTCTATAATTAAGTATTCTGAATCTAAAGGCATAGCTAATTCTGGCAGGGTTTTTATTTTTTCTTTTATTTGTTGGACTAATTTTATATCTTCTTGATTAAAAAATCTTTGTCCTGTAGGAGATGTCTTTGCATATAAAGGTCCTGCTATTTTTCCTAAATCTTTTATAAATGGTCTAGCATAATTTACCAATCCTAGGAATTTTTGTATTTGTTTTAAATCTTCTAGTTTATCTGGGAATTCTAAGGCTTTCTTAGCAATATGAGGTTGTAACTTAATTTTACCTTCTCCTATGTTAACTCCTAAGAAGTCTATAAATTCTTTAAATAAAAACATTTTCTTCTTACTTATTATTAAACCATGTTTAATAAATTCTGAGAATACTATTTGTAAATGTCCTCTATGTTCTTGTTTATTTTTACTAAAAACTAAAATATCATCAATATATACTATTACAAACTTACTATGTCTATTAAAAATACTTTCCATTTTTCTTTGAAAAATACTTTGTGCATTCTTAATTCCAAATGGCATTACAAGCCATTCAAAATGTCCTTCTGGACAGGTAAAGGCTGTCCACTTAATACTTTCTGGGTGCATCTTTACTTGCCAAAATCCTGATTTTAAATCAAATTTGCTAAATATTTTACATTCTTGTATTTTATTTATTAAAACTGTCTTGTCTGGTATATTATAAGCATCATCTATAGTATTATCATTAAGTCTTTTATAGTTAATAACCATTCTACTTTTTCCTCTAACAATTTCTGAATGTTTTCTGACTATAAAGGCTGCTGATCTATGAGGACTTTCTGATTTTCTAATTACTCCTAATTCCAAGAGTTCTTTTATATGTGCTTTAAAATCTTCTATATCTAAA
>NC_036238.1:19928999-19945443 GCF_002742605.1 Olea europaea var. sylvestris
TATCCATATCCCATTCTAATCCTGCTAATTGTTCTGATGAATATTCTTTTGGTTTAACCATGTTAATTCCTTTACTACTCATTAAGTTTACTACTTTATCTATGTAAATTTTATATTTTGTCTGGGAGTTATTTGAACATCTTCCTAAAAATCCTATACTAATTAATAAATTATCTCCACTTTCTACTTCTTCATATCCTTTTGTTTGAATTCCTATTTTAATTTTATCTGAAAAGTCTTTAATGATTAATAAAAAATCTGGATTGCAATAAATTATTCCATTATTATTATTCATATCTACTTCTGTACTTGCAATCATACTCTTATCTATATTATTAATTCTTTCATCATATATAGTAACTAAAACTTTGCATCCTAAGTTTTTTCTCATTAATCCTTTTATTCCTATAACTATTAATCCTAAATGCATAAATCTAAAATTTTTCTTTTTTAATTCTCTCTTAGAGTCTTCTGATATTAAATTTAATTTTCTTACTTGGTTTCCTATGCATTGGACAGATACTTCTCTACTATGTCTAAAAAATTGTGTTCTTGTTTCAAAAATTCCTCTATTATATAATATTTCTGGGTTAAGGATTCTTAAACCATTAGTTTGAAACCTTTGGTAATCTTGTTGAGGATCTATGATTTCTTCTATATTTTGATTATATTGTACTGGTCTATTTAAAACTCTTTCTATTATATTTCTGCTTATATTTGAAGTGCTATGTCTAGATGTAGATGGTTCTTCATTTATTGTTCTGGACCTTCCTAAGAAGGGATTGGTATTCATCTTGGAAATTTATATTCTTTAGGCAATTTTCTAGTTACCTTTTCTTTTCCTGTATCTCTAAAACTTAATTTTTCTAGTGTATTTGTTAAGGATTTTAAATCTTTTTCTACACTTGATGTATCTCCTATTTCTATTTCTTTAGATTTATTAGAATCTAAAATTCTTTTTATTTCTGTTAAATCTACCTTAGTTGGTATTTTTTCTAGTTTAACAAGTTTTTCTAAAATACTTGAATTTTGATTTTTAATATAATCTAAAGATTCTTTTATATTCTTAATCTCTTGGTCTCTAGCTGTAATGTTTTCTTTTATAATTTCTAAGTAACTATTTTGCTTTTTATTTTCTAATTCTAAATTTCTTGATAAATTTATAATTAAGTCTATTATACAGTTCTGACTTGGATCTTCTGAGAATAAACTATGTAATTTATGTTTATTATCTAAGTTACACTTAATTATATTATTATCAACTGTTTGTACTTTTTTAATAGTATTTCTTAAATCTAAATCTAAGTATTCAAGCTTTCTATTTATATCCAGTTTGAGACACTAATCTGAATAATAAAAAGAATCTAGTGAAAAGTTTGTATGATCTGATAAATAATTATTATCTATATTATCTAATTCAATACTTACTTCTAAATCTGTTAAGAATATCTGATCAAAATTATTTATAAAATATTCTTCCCTAAATTCTGAAATTAAAGATCTATATAAAATCTGTTCTTTTAATTCTGGATGTAAATCTTTAGTTACTTGTAAGATAGCAAATAAATAGTCTATAGATTTATATTTTTCAAAAGAAATTAATTTTATACCGTATTCTAAAATCTCTTCTATTTCTTTATAAAATGTAAAATTATAGAATATTTTTTCTAAGTCTACAAGTAAAATTCTAAAAATCATAAAATAAATAAGAATTTTCTAAAGATTATACTTTTTTCTAATCTTTAGATTATATTAAAAATCAAAATTCAAGTATTTTAGAAAAACTTGTTAAATTAGAAAGAATACCAACTAAGGTAGATTTAACAGAAATAAAAAGAATTTTAGATTCTAATAAATCTAAAGAAATAGAAATAGGAGATACATCAAGTGTAGAAAAAGATTTAAAATCCTTAACAAATACACTAGAAAAATTAAGTTTTAGAGATACAGGAAAAGAAAAGGTAACTAGAAAATTGCCTAAAGAATTTATAGACTTCTTAGGAGTTAACATAGGAGAAGGTAAAATTAAGTTACAACCTCATATTGCTAAGAAAGCCTTAGAATTCCCAGATAAACTAGAAGATTTAAAACAAATACAAAAATTCCTAGGATTGGTAAATTATGCTAGACCATTTATAAAAGATTTGGGAAAAATAGCAGGACCTTTATATGCAAAGACATCTCCTACAGGACAAAGATTTTTCAATCAAGAAGATATAAAATTAGTCCAACAAATAAAAGAAAAAATAAAAACCCTGCCAGAATTAGCTATGCCTTTAGATTCAGAATACTTAATTATAGAGACAGATGGAAGTATGACAGGATGGGGAGCTATTTTAATATGCAAACCCAATAAATATACTGATAAAAGTACAGAAAGAATTTGTAGGTATAATAGTGGAAATTATAAGGAAAAAGGAAATTTAAGTAGCATAGATGCAGAATTATTAGCTATAAATTATGCACTAGATAGTTTTGAATATATATATATGCGCTTATATTCTTCAAATAATATATTTTTAATTATTTTTTCTTTTAGTTCTAAAGATAAATTTTTAATTACTCTAAAAATTTCTAATACTTCTTTTATGCCTTTACTATATGTTCCAACTATATTATCTTCTTCTATATAGCCTTCTATATTAGATCTATATTTTACCTAATACTTTAGTCTATTATTATAAGTTTCAATAATTTCTAAAATCATAAATTTTATTTATTTTCAATATCTTTTAGGTAATTAATTTTTATATACTTTCTCATAATCTCTCTGGCTCTGATACCAACGGGATGGGTGCTACTATGAGCGAACAAAAATCTAATAATCTAATATTCTAAAAATTCTTTTATTTTTGTTTTAGTTAATTTATTTGTTATTAAGCGTATATAAATCTTAATGTAAGGTTAAAAACTAATTTTTTATATGCTTGTGGTAATCTATTTTTTATTGGTTTTCTCATAAATTTTTAAGTAATTTTTCAAAGTCTAGTAATGTCTGAGAATTTATAATATTAATATCTGTTATCATATCTATGTCTGTTCTAAAGGGTATATCGTATTTTGAGATATTTTTCTTCCTTTTTTTCTAATTTATCTATGATATCTTGTATATCTTTATGATTATTGATCGTACAATTCTTTTAGTAAAATTTTCTAATAAGTTTTCTTTGAAACATTTTAATATTTCTTGTGATGCATATAATTGTTCTTGATATCCTATTTTATCAATTTCTTTTTCAAACTTAATTTCTTTTTTATTTTTAACAACCTTTTTTATATTATATGGTCCTCTCTTATATTTGGGTTTTTCCATTTTATAATTATTCATTAATAATGTTTTCAAATTTTTAGAAAAATTACTTGTTAATTTTTTAAGGACTTAAATAGAAAATTTTTATTATGAAGCAGTTTGTTTTTAATATTTGTTCAAGGGTATTTTAGGTAATTTCAAATGTTTGGAAAAGTCAATGGTCATTTTGGAAAATGACCTCTCCTATTTGGGTCAATTTGATGTATTTTCCGAGATTTTTGAGTGTATGGCTTTTTTAAAATTAACTCATCGATTTTGTCTAAATTATTATTTTTCCTGAAAGAATAAAAAAGTAAATAAGTCGAATAAAATCATAATAATTGTAAGCATAAGAATATACATACATACCATTCAACTAACTTTTATACTGCAACGAAAGGAGTATTCATGAAAAAGGTGCTACGAACTTTTGTGAAGAATTCTAAACATATGCAATCCATTGATGTAACATATTATATGCATTTTCAAGTAGAGTTTAAATAAGAAAAAATAATAGAAACATACTAAAAAATATGTGACTTTTAGGTTTGTTGCAAAGATTACTGGGTTTTTACTAATATTTTCTGCCAATAATTTGTCAACAAATGAATCCTACAGTGTCAACATCATTGTTTTGAGTTTTTAGTCCAGAAGTATTACATCTTGTACCCAAGTTTGGTTGTCATCCTTTGATTGAATCAATCGTTTAGGTATCATATCAATCACAATTTCCAAGATGTCTGCAAAATGAAAAATAAATAAATTTTTTCGTGTTGCCTATTATTTTAATTATTTGATTAAATTAAATATAATAGTATTATTTATTTTGAGAATAAAGATGCAATTTCTTACTTATATCAGTATTTGTATCCATGAACTGTTCAACTTCATCGAAAGAAGTCCGGTGATAGGTTGAGAAAACAAGCTCAAGGGTATTGTCATTAAACTCTTGAACACGAGTTTCTCCAGAAATTGTCCATTGTAGAGCTCCTGTTGAATATTTGTGTTGTTTTTAACATAAGTTTTAGAGATTGCATAGGTTTTTCCAAGAAAAGGTTCATTTTCGAACGTATATATATATATAAAGAGAGAGAACATATTTTCAAAAAGAAAAAAAAAGTTTGTGTCTAATACTAAATAAATGTATAACTTACATCAATATCCATTAGCATCATGTGTTGGTATCTTCCATTGCCTTGTCTTGAAGGTTTTGGTTATTTTTTCTCTACAATAATTATTTTGACTTTCCATTTTTGATTGTTGGATAGAATTTCTGGTATAAGTTAATACTTTTCTTTCATTGTGATAGTGAGACAATGTTTGTATATAGATTCGAAAACATGATGAATACACAGAGTAACTTTTAAGAGAAAATATTTTTTTGAGATAACCAATCGGAAAACTGAAGAAGATGTATATATATATAGATACCTATAATTATATCATCTATAATTTTTATATTATATTTCACAGTAATACATTGTAAAATCTAATCTATAGCCATACCTGGTATGAGGATTACTTGTAAACTTGTAGTACTGATGAGATGAATTGAATTAATTATCAGAGTAAAACATTTAAAATAATATTACATCTATTTTTTGTACTATATAAAACTAATAAAGCTATGTTACAGTCTGTAAAATTTCATCGTGCCGATAGTTTATTGAGCAATAACTTCTGCAAATAGATTTTATATCGTGCCCATACTTTATTGAATAATAACTTCTATAAATAGATATGGGGTGGTAAAGTTTTAGTTTCAGAATAAGTACAATGGCTAATTTATGATAAGAAAGAGTTTTTAGAAAAGATACAAATTTGATGAAGTTAGTTATTAGTTTTTTGAATATAAATGTGAATGAATATGTTAATGAAATAACCAAAAAAAAAAGGAAAAGAAAGTGAATAGAAAATTATTTCTTACAATTATTATCCCAACTAACTTATAAAATAACAAAATAATATTCCTACAATTATTATCTTCACTTATTACCTCAACTACTAAAAGTCACGAGAATTCTTATATGTGAAGATTCTTACATTTTATCTCAATCATACTAAAATTTTAGAAATTTCACATTTTTGTAAGATAAGAAAGGTGTTCAAATTAGAGAGAAAAGTGTCCAAGGTGCAAACATTTAGTTGGATAAAAGGTAAGATTTATTATTGAAATTAATAAGAAAAGGCTCTGTGTACAGAGAATGCTTCTAGGCACCTATGAGATCACAGAGAGACCATGTGCTCTTTCCTTGCCTGCGTGTTCCAGTAATTTGTGTTTAATAAAAGTATTAACAATATTTTTAATTGAACGACATTTTCTTCTTAAAAATAATTTAGATTTTATACTAAAATATGTTTACTACAGACAGAACTAATAATGCAAAGGAAACTAAAAAATATAACCACTTTTAAAATAAAATCTCGTAGTTTTTTGTTCCAAGAGGCAGAAAAAAGAAAGATAACATGAAGGGAAAATTGTAGCCTTAGTTATTCACTTATAAGCCTCCATTCTACCTGAAATATAGTATGCTTTAAGTATAAAGTCTTGAAATTTTAGTATTCTTTTGTCATAATCATCTAAAAATATAGATAATAACACCTGAATTGTTGTCATTGTGAGATGTAGATCTAGAGTTAGAATTTATGAAATTCTTATAAATATAAAATTTGTCTACTTCTTTTATTGAATTTGTCTATGCAGATGTCTCTAGAATATATTGTCCCTTAAAATCAATGGTTTTTTTGTCACTATTTGTCAATATCCAAATCGGGAATATTTCTAAGATTTTATTGAATTTATAGATGTAAATCAACAAGTTTCTGTTATGTGTAGCAATTTCTATGGATTTTTTGCGGGAGTTATTTATATGGCAGAAGAGGAACAATTTAGTAGTAGGTTGATGCATGAATTTGTAATAGGGCTTGTACATTGTGGTAAAAATAACGAAGTGTGAGTACAATTAGGTGATCGTATTATCAGGTTTAGCATGCAAGAATATTGTCTAATCACTAGATTACCATGCCATGAACCATCTATAGAGATTAATCATAATAACTATCATCTTATAAATCATTATTTCAATGGCACGAAAAGAATTACTATGAGAATGTTGCACCAAGCGTTCCATTCATGCGAAGACGACATAGACAAATTTAAGCTGGGATTGGTTATGCTTGTGGAGTGTGTTTTGAAACAAACTCACAGAATTATTGATTATAAGACTCTTGGTATGGTCAAGCATCTCGATGACTTTCTTTCTTATCCAAGGGGTCGAAAAGTATATTTTATTTTTTTAAATTCATTGCAAGAATCACAAGTGAAAAGAGTGCAAAGAGCAGAACAAAATCAACAAACAGATTGTAAATATGCATTAAGAGAATATCCACTTGCATTCCAGGTAATTTTTCTATTTTTTTATTATATATATATTATGCATAACTTATTTGTATAACAAACGATTATAATTACTTGCAGTTCTGGATATATGAAGCCTTTCCAGAGATTGGAAAAAAGTTTGAACGCCGAAGATACAAAACACTACAAAGTCCTCGAATGTATAAGTAGAGACCTACTGTAATATTGACTGAGAAAATTGTATAACAATTTTTGGCCACCAAGGAGGTATAATATATTTTTTTTTATGAATGCACAATCACATTTTCATTTCATCATTTAAAAACTAAATTTAGTTATTATGATTACAGATTGAGGTAATTGCAGTATTATATCCCACGAAAGAAGAGTTAGAAATATCATGGTATACAACTCTTTCAATGCCAGCTGATAATCAACATAGCATCTTAGATGATATTGTCAATGGGAAATTAGACAACATAGTACAACAAATCTCAGAAAACATCTTTGTGCAAGAAACGACCATTCGGAGTAGTTCGAGAACTTCTCCTGGAGTTGGTCCCACTTCTGCTTTTGCTTTCGATGCTCCCAACTATATAACTCGAGAACAAATGGAAGAAATGCTGTGAATACATAGGCAACATGTAATATCATATATGTCTGGTGTATGCCGTAACTTGAAGATATAAATAATTCACAGTCAAAATCAGTTGTTTGAACAACACCAAAAATGGTAAGAAGATCATATGCAATCCAGTATTCATTCTTATATAGATACTATTCTTGACAGCCACAACAAGTATTTCAACAGGAATTCCAACAGCAGCAAAAATGGCAAGAAGATAATATTTTAGGCAACATGCAATCTTATGTCGATAACAATTTAAGTTCAATGAGATCTTACGTAGATGAACATAACAAGAATACGTTGAACAATGTATCAAACATAGAAGCCATTATTGGTTCTAAGCACCAAGATGTTCCTATCCACGCCATTCCAATTTCCAGCGATTTGTCAAGGCAAATATCAACATATCAACAACAAACGAAAAGTTTTGAAGGTTGAGAAGAGAAAAAAAAAGGTAAGTGAAAACAGATATTGTCTTCATCATCAAAAAGTTGTCCTTTAGAAGATTATCCAAAGGACAAGTACATCATGATTAGAGATTGGATATTGCATAATCTGTCAGGGTAACAAATTAACTCTATCGTATTAGCTTAAATACTATATATTTTTTTTATTCATTGGATAGTAAATTATATTATCTAACATTAATTTATATATTTTTATATAGTACGTATTGGGAAGACGGCATAGGCAATTTCATTGGAAGGAACATGTTGAAAAATTTGTTGGATGTAACAAAAGATGTAACTGCCACGGTGAGTAAAGTTTAGTAGTTATAATTAATTTATTTTTACGTTTGATATCAATAAATTAAATTTATATGTATTTACTCTATTAGAGTATTGAGTTGGAGTTGAAATTACTAAGGCGACTTATTAAGGATGATTCTACCCTAATTTCTAAAGACTATGCAATTATAGACTTTAAATTTGAAGATGAGTGTTCAAGTATTTTCACCTGGCTAATAGAAGAGAAAAACAAAGCCACTAAGGGAGAAGTGGACTTCACTCCGTTAGAAGAATACGCGAGTGGTGTTTCGCCTATAAATGGTCGTAAATGGATGGCATGCAAGCATCTATTAATTCCATGCTCATTTCCTGGCAATTGTTGGTATCTTTTTGTGCTAAATATTCTTGAATGGAAATTTCAAATATATGACTGTAGCAATGGTATTTTTATACCAGATCAAGTCATGATACATGCAAAAGCAAAACATAGTACTATCCATGCATTTATTCTGAATTCTGAGCTTTCTAATAGAGAGAATGTAAGGAAACATAGAACTAAAGTAACACAAGTGGAGACCATACTTTATCTACCATGTACAGGCAATGAGTGAGCATTTAAATAGTTGTTTATTTGTTATAATATTTAATTTTTTCTTTATATTAATTTAGCCTAACGTAAAATTGTTGGTTCTACAGGCCAAATTGTGGAATGTTCGTACTAAAATATATAGAATGCTTTGTTCTATGGCAGCCAATAGAATTAGTTTCACATGATAGGATGTTCATTTATAGACGGAAGATGGTAGTAGATATTTATAACAATGAATATTTTTTTCATCCTCGTCCTTAGTTATCAGGTCATATAATGAGAATAAATGTTATGTAATAAGTTTTTGTTGTGTTTTTTTCTTTTTCTATTTTGTCATATTGTTGGTGTATATATAGAAAAATTAAACTGTGGTGAAATCGTGATAAACCTAAACAAATTGATAGTGTTTTAATTTTAGTATCAACCAACATTATAATATCACAATTTTACATGGTTTCTTTTCTTATCAATTTATTGTTAAATATTCATATTTATACTTTAAATAAGAAAGATGATGAAAAAATCAAGCATATTAACAAACAAATATAATTATAATTAAAAAATATATGAAAATAACTAACCTTATGTAGCTCACAGTTATTCTTCTGTTGAAACATGATGTATAAATCTTCACTTTGGCAGCAACGGGATGATAGATTAATTGTTGGACAATTTACAATTCTAGACTTGTTAAATAGAATGTATTAAATTCAAAATTTTCAGATAGACCACATTTTTTGTGCAACAAGTATGTGATTTATTTTCGTCTCAAAACTTTTATATTTTGTCTTATTTTTGCTTTAGACAATGCAACGTATAGCTGACCATGTGAAAACACAGATTCATGAAGATATAGACCTACAAAATCTAATGTTTGACCTTGTGCTTTGTTAATAGTTATAGCAAAACAAGGACGAACGGGAAATTGAATTCTTTTAAAGGGTACTAAATGTTTATCTCTATTAAGTGGAATAAATATAATTTTAGATAAAAATACTTGTTTTCCATGATATTTATCATATCCAATTTCAGTTAAAATAACATTTTGTTTAAATTCATGACAAATAAATTTAGTTCCATTGCACAAATCTTCGTAATGATTAATATTTCTGAGCAACATATAGGACTATTTTTTTTAGAACAAGTTCATGTGGAGGTATACCATTTGGAGATAAACTATTCAAAAAATCTTCATGAATAAATCCTTCCGTTTTATCAATCACTTCATCGAAACTGAAATATGTAAATGTATCTCCCGGAATTTCTTTAACTAATATATTGTTTATCATATCTACATATTCATTTTTTGGAGTTAAAATAATTCTATTCATCACAGTATTTAAATTGTCACTATAAGTACGAAAATTTGGAAACATAATGCTGGTCAATTTTTTCAATGATTTAATTTCATCTTCAAAATCTATGACAATATCTGAAGGAAGCTTAATGATGCGACATGTATGCTCTTTTTCAATTCCGTTTCCAATTTTGAGCAAATATTCATAAAAGGAAGGATTTAGTCTAGCTTTCATATTTTGAGTTAATGGTAGTTGTGTAAAGTACTGCCATACATATGAAAATACTAAACTTGCTTTCATAATATCATCTTTTGTTCCTCTCTGTATCACTGGCAAAATTTGACGAAAATCTCCTCCACACACGATGACCTTTCCACCAAATGGCAATTTACATTCAGTAATATCTTTTAACATTTTATCTAAAGTTTTAAAAGTATATTTATTAACCATTGGTGCTTCATCCCACACAATTAGTTTTGTCATTTTTAAAAGTTGACAAAGTGCAGATTGTTTACTTATCGAACATCGCTTATCAGGAGTTGTTTGAAGAGGAATTTTAAAACGCGAATGACTAGTTCTTTCAACAGTTAATAAAGAAGCAGCTACTCTACATGATGCTGTTTTTAATGCAATAAGTTATCTACATCATACTGTAGCAAGCAATGCTTTATACAAATAAATTTTACCAGTACTTCCTGGACCATCAATAAAAAAAGTCAATTTCTATCGTTGAAAACACAATCTAAAATAGTATCATAAGCAAATTGTTGTTCTTTATTTAAACTCTTTGTAAAATGCATGTCAGACTCAACATTAACATTTGCACTTTCTTCTAAAATCATATTTGCTAATATGTCGGCGTCATTTATAGTAATATCAAAATTTGTGAAGCAAAAATTATTTACACTTTTACCAACAACTTCTACAAATGAATTTATGCACCATAGAGCTCTAATCTCAGCATCGTACTTTGTTTGACTTGTATGTAAAAAAATTTCTATCATATAAGTTTTAAATTTGATCCATAAATTTTTAGGATTTGTAGGAGCACTAAAAATTAGCACATTAGCAAAAAGTCGACGAAGTGATATAGGCATTTGATAAAAATTTGCCTCAGTTAAACACATGTCACAATAATTATTTTCACTTATTAGACCATGTAAGAATGCAGCCTAGCGATAGGTAGGTGCTACAACACCATTAACTGTTTTTAAATCTTCAAAAGATTTTGGTCCTTTAATATGATTCAGTAAAACTCTTAAGAAGTATCTCTCACCTTCAGATAGATTAGCAGCAACTATTCTACCAATAATATTTTGCTTTTTTCTAGGATTCCAAACTCGCAAATATGTATTCCATACAAAATATGTAGGAAAATCTTTATAAAGTAAAGTCTAAGCCTTTTCATCAGAAATATTCATTCGAAAAAATTCAGTTAACATTATTTGTTGGATAAAATCTTTATTTATAACTTTTGATAAATCGTCAGTTTCATTATATGTAACTAATTGAGAATTTTCAACATGTAACTATAAAAAAATTACAAAGGAGATATGTCAAATAATCAAAACTAAAAATTCTCTAATTAACTTCTGGCGCAGATATCCATCTAGCAGTTTCTTAATTTGAAATTTCATCAATATAATGTTCATTGCTTTCTTTATTCAAAACAAAATTAACACGGTCACGTCCTTTGTATACATATTTATGTAAATATTTCACTGTTTTAACAGAAGAATATATTTCTACATTAATATGACAATCATATTTAGCTAAAATATACGAATTGTATGGTATAACCCATTTATTGTCTACCATGCATCCTCTGACTCTAACAGTAACACCATCATTACAACGTCTGTAAAGCGCGTATGAATCAATACTTAAGGAAGTATGTAAAATATATTCTTTTGAATATTTATTTTTACAAGTATAATTGTTTTCCATGCAAACATTTGTAGGATTTAATTATCCACAAGGACCATGCATCATATGTTTGATCATAATAGCATGCAGGTAAGGATTTTTCTTTTCATCTGATATTTTACACGGAACAATTTCATCAACTTGCATAAAATTAGTAATCTTAAAATTTGGTTTAAATATAAGAAGAAAATGAATGTGGGGTAGACCTCTTTTTTGGAATTCAATCACATAAATATAAACAACTTCAGGTCCTAGAATTTCCATCTTTAATAAATTTATTTTTAACTCCTCAAGCTTAGCTCGAAATATTCGTGCTAACAAGTCTGGTCTATTTTGTATTTCATCATTATATCTCAATTCTTGTTTAATTTCATGCCAATTTGGATTGCATGTCATTGTTAAAAATACATTGGATTTTCCATATCTTTGAACTAAAGCATTGTATCCATATATCTTTTAGTTAAATTTCAAGGATCTCCAATAAACCATGTTGGTAACACTATTGATTTACCAATTTTATAGCCTCTATTCTCACTACTTTGTACACTATCTATAATTCATTAGTAAAGTTCCGCTCTTATAATCTTTTGATTATTTTGAAAATGGTCTAATCTTACAGTTTCAATTTTAACATGCATATCTACTATATATTGCTGCAGAAGTTTGTCTGTATGAAGAAGTATAGACCTGTCTAAAAGTCTCACTTGAAGTTTGTGGCAATAATATTCGCGACGGGATACATTCATTCGTTTCTTCGTTTTCTTCAAAACAGAAAAGAAATATGATGAAAAATTTTGAGAAAGACAATATAATTACATGCTCTTCTATTACATATAAACTAATTTTACAGACGATAAAACTTACCATGATCTTCCATTTCCAAAAGTTGTTCAGCAAAGTGAATATTATTAATTTGTATAAATTTTTCATCCATCAGTGAAAAAGTATTCAAATTGACTTTTTGGATACCTTCGTGCTATCCAGGTCTTCATAGACAAATATTAATGGATACTGAAGTGAATCATAGCAGCTATAATAGTAATTTACTTTACGTATAGTGTTAGAATGTTCATAAATTAATATATCACGATTTTGAAGGCTTGCAGATGGGTCTTCATCAACCTATACTGCGACCATCTGCTCACACAATGACATATTATACAATCTTTGGTCAAGACCTGAATCACACCTAAGCACAATATGACAACCAAAATCAGAAACTTTACTTAATGATAAAAAAAATCGACAATATGGATTCATCTTTAAGACATCTATCAATTTTCTCAAAGTTGTTTCACATAACCCGTCAGAATTTTTTAGTTTATTAGTGATTTCATTATCAGTACTATAGAAGTATAACTGTAAATATGCTAGTTTCCCATCAGTCGGTAGCAGTGGATTTATAAAATGGTACACTTGTCCTTAAACTCTATAATATATATATATATATATATAGTAAAAATAAACAAGAACATAGAGGACATTTACAAATAGTATTCTCAGAATTTATTAAACATGGTTTAATAATAAGTAAGAAGAAGATGTTTTTATTTAAAGAATTTATAGACTTTTTAGGAGTTAACATAGGAGAAGGTAAAATTAAGTTACAACCTCATATTGCTAAGAAAGCCTTAGAATTCCCAGATAAACTAGAAGATTTAAAACAAATACAAAAATTTTTAGGATTGGTAAATTATGCTAGACCATTTATAAAAGATTTGGGAAAAATAGTAGGACCTTTATATGCAAAGACATCTCCTACAGGACAAAGATTTTTTAATCAAGAAGATATAAAATTAGTCCAACAAATAAAAGAAAAAATAAAAACCCTGCCAGAATTAGCTATGCCTTTAGATTCAGAATACTTAATTATAGAAACAGATGGAAGTATGACAGGATGGGGAGCTATTTTAATATGCAAACCCAATAAATATACTGATAAAAGTACAGAAAGAATTTGTAGGTATAATAGTGGAAATTATAAGGAAAAAGGAAATTTAAGTAGCATAGATGCAGAATTATTAGCTATAAATTATGCATTAGATAGTTTTGAATTATTTATTATATCCAAGAAAGAAATAACAATAAGAACGGACTGTGTAGCCATAGTTTCTTTTGTTAATAAAATGAAAATAGATTCAAAAAGAAGTAGTAGAAGAAGATGGTTAAATTTTATAGACAGAATCACAAATACAGGAATCAATATAGAATTTGAGCATATTAAAGGTAGTGATAATAAGGCAGCAGATATATTAAGTAGAATAATAATAGATAGAAACTATTAAATTTGTTTAACATGATTTTTTTATACAGATGACAAGGCCAAGGCCTATAAGACCAGGAATTCCACCAGGGAATTCATTTGCATCAAGATTATTACCACAGACTCCATTTAACCAGAACAGACCAATGTTACAAGACAGACTAAGGTTTGGAAATCAAGAACTAATAGTCTTTCCCAATAGTAATATTTCCTTTAAAATTTTACCTCATATTTCTTTATCCAGAGAAGAGAAATGCATCTTAGACAATTTATGGATTTCTTATAATAAGAATCCAAAAGACCAAAAATATTTTCTTGCATGCATGAATGCATTATCAGAACATTTTAGTCAGAATAAGCAAAGGTTTAAATTTTATGTTGTTATTAAAGGAAGAACTCCAGGAATTTTTCATTCCTGGATAGAAGTTATAGATTGTATTAAAAATTTTCCAGAACCTATTTACAAAGGTTTTACAAATTTTCAAGAAGCATTAGATGTTGCAAGACAACAAATAGGAATAAATTTTTATTTATCTCCTTCTTTGAAGAATTACTCAGACCCTCCATTAGATTTTTCTCCAAGCAAAGACCAGAATATTTTCTGCCAACATTGTGAATGTATGCAGAGAAATTTCAAAATTATCAATGAAGCCAATCAGAACCTTTCATTAGAAAGAACTCAACTTCAAAAGAAAGTGGCCCAATTTGAAAAAGAGATCTTGGATTTGAAAGTCCATTATCCAACAGGTACTATGGAGCCCAAGAAGTCCATAGTTAGTCCAGCCCAAACGGTAGCTGGTAAAGACTCATCAAATCCGTTAAAGGTTATGGACTTACCAAAAGCCCAACAGACTCAGGGGACTGTTGATTCTCCTACTAAATTAAATGATCAGACTCAGCAGACTGATAAATCTGCTACAGAAAAAGGTAAAGAAATTTGGGATCTTTTAGGACAGCCCAGTGGAAAATTTGATTATTTAGTCAAATATAGTCCACCAGAACATTTTTCCTCAGAACATTTTTCAAATAACCCAGAACTTTTACAATCCCAAGAAATTCAATCCATTAAGGGAAAAGAAAAAATGGTAGTCCAAGACAGTCAAGAATGTTTATTTTTTCAAGAATCACAAGATCCTAATCCAGATACTGCCTCTTTAGAAAAGATCTTTGAGAAAATTGAAGAACTCCAAAAACAATCTAAAAAAGATGAAGGGACTTCTTCTAGAAAAAAGAAAAAGATTAAGAAGAAGAAAAATGATGAAGGACTAAAAGAACAGATAAGAGAAGCAGTTAACCAAGCATTCGAGACAATATTAAAAAAGAGTCATGAAGAAGAGAAAGAAATTGCAGAATGTCCAGACCATAAGGAAAAAGATGAAGCCAATAACTCCAGAATCTCAGATGAAGATGAAGACCCACAAGAAGAAGGATACAATAATTCAGATAGTGGAATGTCATTCTCATCAGTGGCACGCCATAATCTCAGTACATAATCAGATCTTCAATAATGCAGAACAAGACAAAAGTGACAGAAGAAAAGAAGAAAAAGCTGAAGATTCTTATCACATTACTATAGACTTTTTGATTTTTGAAGAAAGATGTCAGAAACTTTTAGACTTTTACGTAAAATTGGTGGAAATTTAAAGATTCCTAAACTGTAGTCTTTTAGACTTTTGTAAAAGTAGGAAATTTTCTTTTCACTTGTTAGATCTATCTTGAATTAGCCAGAAGTTTCTCGGTGAAACGTGTGCTCTTTTCAAGGATATTTTAGACTTTTGCTCCCAAGAATTTTTCTATTTAAGGAACAAGTTTCATTCAGGTTTAGGCAGAAGTTTACAACCTGTGTACTCTCTGCTATCCAAAAACCTTTTGAAACCTTTCTCAGAAAAATTCTCAATCCAAAAAACCATTGTATAGCTGAATCATCCTTGTGAATACTTAAGGTATTTTTATATTTCCCCAAGTTTATTTTAGAACTTTAGGGACTTCCCGAAAGGGAAATCCTTAGTTGTAAATCTTTTTAAAGATGAATTTATAAATCCTTGATTTATGTTTTATTTTCATATTTTTGCATTTATGTCTTAAGTAAATATATGTTATGTTTATCATTTCATCCTATGCATATAATAAAAGCATAACTTGATTTCTAGAAGCCATACTGTTTTTAGGTTAATCCCGAGTAACCCGATGAATGAAAACTTTTGGCCGGAGTGAGCCTTTTTTATGTTTTCTAGAGATGCTGGAGAAAGGGAAAAAATTAATCTAAGAATTTTATAAGGGAGTGCCACGGGTAACCTTATAAAAAGAAATCAGGTTTAAGTTTATATGTCATAGGTGGTGAAAATTTAAATGAATTAAAAAAAAA